>NC_067130.1:7416963-7719994 GCF_021347895.1 Acanthochromis polyacanthus
ATCAGTATCTCATTTTAAATATCCTGGATCTCATTCATTGTGGTACCATTAGTTCATTTGAAATCACAAATCACCAACACAATATGTTTTTTTAAACTCTTGAAAACTCATAGCTTCTTCTACAGTGAAAGGTTTTTACTAGAGGTCAAATTTTTTTACCCTGGTGAGGCCGTGAAGCAATTTTTTTTGAAGCACATCTTTTTTTGGCTGATTCTCTTCCGCCTTTAGACACACATGCTTGCACACCTTGCACACCTAAACCTACCTACACTTACACACAAGTGATGATGCACAGTCCTGTCATTGGTTTAACACAGTTTAACCAATCTGTAGGTGGCGATAAAGTGCAAATAAGTGCAGTAATGTGCCAACTAAGGCTGGGAGGAAGAAGACTGTGTATAGTACACATCTCAAAATGGCCAAAATTGGAAAAAAAGAGGGCTTGCCAATGTGTTATGAGGATAAATATTCATATAACATGTTTTTGAAACTCCAGGATACAGCGGATGTAAGCTAAAACTTTGTTTACAGGGAATCTCCACAGGGTATCTTCTGAGTTTGGAGGACAAAAACACGTCACTCCAGCCTGGAACAAGGCCACACCATCCCAAAGGCGCAAGCTTGTGGTGCAGGAAGTACGACGGCAAGAGGAAGCAGACAGGTAAGCAAAAGCCATTGCAAGGGCAGTGGTTTACAGTGTGAAGGAGTAGAAAAGAGGAAGATCTCTTGGCAAGAGCTGTGGGATATGGAGGCGTTCAGAGCAAGCTTCAACATCAAGGCTGCCTATGATGTCTTACCATCACCCAAGAATCTCAGCCAATGGTATGGTGAAGACACTACATGCTCACTCTGCCCGTCTCCAGTTACACTCAAACACGTCTTAGTGTGCTGCAAGACCAGCCTCGCTAAAGGCCGTTACACCTGGTGGCACAACCAGGTGATAAAGTGTCTGGCATTAGTGCTGGAAACACAGTGCATGAGTGGGTTTCAATCATAGACTGTATATAAAGATGGACGTAGCATCTGGCTCCAAAACTGAAGCCCACCCGTAAGTGTCAAAAACTTGCAATATCACGCCGTCCGCTAGGGTTGGCTCCAAAAGGCTTTTGCTCCATAGACCCCAATTCATTTTTGGAAAAAATAAAATTTAGTAGACTGATGTTCTACAGCTCAGGATTTTTTCCCGTTAGTTTTCATGGTCAAAATGAGAGATCAGGTGGCCGATCTTAAAATAAATCAATACTGAATTTTAAATAAATCGTTAAAGTTGGCAGAGCCAGGGGGCGTGGCTATACTTGATTGACAGTCCCATTGACTGGTCCTGCCCCGAGTTGCTCTCCGGTCCAGCCTTTTGATGACGCTTTTTACATCACTGGCTCCAAAAAATCCAAAACGGCGACCAGGAAGTAGCAAAATCCGGGCTTCATTTTCTCGGCGTTGAAACCAACGGGTGACGTCACGGTTAGTTTACGCCTGGTTTCAATCAATGCATTTTGATTCCAGTGTTGCAGTTTTTAAAAATATTATAAAAATCAGAATGGAGCATCGTCACATATATGAGTCCTAAACCACAGTGAAAGGCAAACGGGGAAAAAATGGAGCAAAGAAATCTCTTGAAATGATTAAAACTGGTCATATTTTTGGCAGAAGATGTTGCGTTCATGCACCAAACTATTGTGTTGTACAGTACATGAAGCAGACTGAGTGTTTGTACTTTTAAATAGGGATGCTGGATATTAGATCCAATATGCAGAATATTTTTAAACTCATTGTGGCTGAATGACAAAACTGACACTAAAAGATGCACATGCTTTTTCCTCCTAATTGCAGAGAACATAAAGACTCCCCTGTAGGTGAATGAACACATTATTATGGCTCCTCTTATCATTAGACTTCCTGGCAAGTGTAGGCATGAAATGAAATGCTTTTGAAATGTACACATTCACAAGGCAAAAAGAAGAGAACTATATGTAAAACATATCACATTTATTTTATGCAACACTGACAAAAAAAACAGAACTTTTATCTGCCTATCAAAGTTCATTTTCAGCCCGTTCATGCATCTCTGCTTTGAAATGAGGCAAAGGAAACATGTAGATTAACACCCTCAGTGTTGCATGCCATGCAGAATGGCGATACATAATAGTCATTACAATGTGGATAATGATATACGCTGCTGGACAGTGTTTCTGTGAAGACATTCAAGGTGTTGCATTCACTGACACCTGCAAGAAGTGACATGAATGACTGAGGGACAAAACCTTGAAACGCTTTTAGAGATATATTTAAACACTATGCTGGAAGAAGTTTTCAGATCATGTTTAATCATCTGAAAAGCATACGTAGATCTAAACTGTAGTGCTGACAGAATCAATCCTGAGCAGTGAAAGTGAAATAGCTGAGCTCGCCCCTCCCTCACCATCAACGAGGCGCCCTTGAGAAAAGCCCTTAACACCCGGCTCAGGCTCCAGAGTTGCTGCTCAGCTGCAAACACATCAGACTACTGGGCAGTTTCCAGGTGTAAATGTGCATAAATATGACTGTGAACAAAGTGTTCCTGAATTAAAAGTTAAAAATACCCTAAATGGAGCTATTACTATTTATGCCACTTACAGGTGGGGTAGGCCATTCTTGAGAAAGTTTGCTGATATTTTAATTCAACAGCCAAACAAACACGCCCGTCCTTTCACTGCTCCTTCTGAAGCCTCGCCCTGCAAATTCATAGATACACGTTGCCATGGCAGCAACAATAACAGCTGGCCTAACAGGCTTTTATGACGTGGAAGTGGATGTCTCGTTCTCATAGTTGAAGCAAACATAAGTAAACGGATGGATACGAGAACATTTCCAAGCCTGAATGTCGTCTGGAGTACAGTTAAAGCCATCATTAAGAAATGGAACAATTATTGCACATCCTTAAAAACTGGGTGCAAGAAACAAACAATTGAGAGAAGCCACCAAGACAACAATGACTTTCCTGAAGGAGATATAAGCTGGTATTGTCCCCCATGCTTCAGGGTGTGAATAGCATCCAGCTCCACCAAGGAAAGGATGGTGTCTGTATCTGTAGCTACATGCTTCTCCCAGTTGATAAAACTGATCGAAACAACCTACCTCACTAGTTTTTACTTTGTTGACTTTTGGATGATGTGTTTGCATGTTGTCCAGTTGATGACATTTCAAAGTGCCTTTAACAAGTATTCACGCCTCTTGGAAGGTTTCCCCTTTTATGGTTTTTCAGCACAAGTAAGAGACTAGTGAGGGAGGCCACCAAGACACCTATAGCTGGGTTTCCATTACAGTTTTTTGCAAAATAAAAGCGATATTTCAAAAAATTTCGACAAAGTATATTTGCGCTTTGAACGTGTTTCCATTGAAGGTTGTTCTGGGCAGAAGCATCGTAACTCTCGTAAAATATCATCCTGCGAGATTTCTCTGCAGGAAGATGGACGCCCACAATCTGCTTCTATCTCCTTATAACACTCTGCATTCCTCTGCTGTTTGCTGTCTAGTATGGCAGTGATGTTTTTCTCAAGAATAATGGCAAGAAAAGTCTCGGTCTCCTCTTCTGTCCACACGTACCGCGCCATGTTTACTCCGAGAGAACTGGTCATGTGACCAGGTACGTCACGTCCGGTGACGTATAATTGCGGAAAAAAGTGTTTCCATTGCGCTTTTGCGATATTTTTCAATATCGAAACGTCTGAAAACCCCCCTCATGAGAGCGTAAAAACTTTTTAGCGATATTTTAGTCCTTTTTCGAAATTCAGGTGTTTCCATTACCAGTTTTTTATTGCGCTATTTACATTTTGCGCATATCTAAGGGTAATGGAAACCCAGCTTATGACTTCCTCTGAAGGAGATGCAAGCTGGCATTGTCCACCATGCTTCAGGGTGTAGATGATGTGTTTGTGATGATGTGTAGTGTTTGTTGTCCACCAAACATTGCATCTTATCCAATGGGCAAAAACTTCAAATTTGGTCTGAATCTTCCTCCAGTTGACTTTAGAATCTCCCACATGCCTTCTGGTGAACTCTAGCTAAGATTTCATATGAACCTTTTTCAACAGTGACTTTATCTTTGATCTAGAATTGGTTTTTGACTAGGTAGTGTCTACAGATACGGACCCGTACCCATAGCCTGTGGCCTACGGATACGGCACTTTCCATTTGCCGACAGATACGGATCCGTATGCGAGTCTCGCGAGTCAAGAAGCTGCTAACCACTGCAAACTGTTGAAAGGTAAGCAAAGGTTAGGGTTAGGTTTAGGGTCCGTACCTGCAGTACCGATGCTACAGGTCCGTACCGCTAGCGTCTACCGGGAGTCACGTGACCAGATCTCGCGTATCTGATTGGCAAATGGAAAGTGCCGTATCCATAGGCCACAGGCTACGGGTACGGGTCCGTACCTCTAGCAACAACCTTTTGACTATGTGTGTGACAAAGCTGCCTGATCATCACTGGCCCTTAGCAGGAGGACTGAGTCACAACATGGACAAAATCCATCCACTGCAAGGGATAAGAAAGAGTGGTGCTTTAAAAGGGAATTCAAAGGGTTGTCGTGCATGTAGTCGGATTGTGAATACTGTGGTGTGCATCGGTCTATTTTGTTTCCCATTTACATTGCTAAGGCCGCATACAGTCACGATAAGTTGTTTTTCTTTAGGACAAAGGCAGAACAAAGAGCCAACATTGAGAAGAAATTTTCCGAATTTGACACAAAGTGTACTGGGCTAGAATCACATACTCCATCTTTAACTCCGGATGGTTGGAGGTACACCTGCACCTGTTTAGGTTTTAGCCGTGTTTTAGCTTCGTCGGTATCTCATCCTAGACAGGAGCTCGTTCACAGACAAATAATCTGAGGAAATAACGTGTGTAGGATGTAGAGTTAGTCTGAGGTAAAACACACTGGGATTATTTACAGCCATCTGCCTCCTAGTGTCAGAATGTGGGACACTGTGATGGATCTGTGGATGTTAAACAGGTGGTCTTGATTTCATTTGTGCCTACATTTATCATCCGTCCTCTGTCACGTCAAGTTAAAGTGTTTTTCCTTTTTGTAAAGGCCTTTGGGGCCTTATTTTTGTTTCCTTTCCCTCCTCAGTTACATCAAAATGAATCAAGATGTGTTTTATAACCAGTGAAGTGTACAATTTAGCGCTTGTGGACTTTTGGCACTTGGTTTTTGAAAATATACGGCACCTCGTAATTAATGTCTGACCGTACATGTCGAGAACAAAGTCTTCTTATGTTGTTCAAACTCTTTGCTTTCAAGTCGGTAACTCTCATAAAACTTTGTGATTTGAGGATCTGTGAAAGTCTTTGTGACCATTTGCTGTGGTTTCGCAGCAGCCGTCCTGCGGTCACTTGTGTACGTGCTAGAAAGAATTTCCTGGTTTGCTAGACAGAGCAGAAAGAAAACCTCGGATTAAGTTTCCCAACCTATGCATTAAACATCTGGAGTTACCAGCAGGGCAGTGATTTCAACTGGGCTGCAGCAAATGACTTAGATTTATCAGCAGGAGATCTCGGGGTCAGCAGTCTGTCAGCGGACACAGACATGCAGATATCACCGCAGCCTTGTTTAGCTTTTGAATCAGAAAAGACTAATTATGACTTTATAGGAGATTATTGTGAGATGCATGTGATGAGTGCTTCACGTTTCCAGCAAAACTCCAATTTGGCTGAGGTGGAGAGGGGGGTTTGTGGGAGATGGTTTCCCAGAAGGAAAGAAGGAAAAAAAGCAGCGAAAATGTTGCAGGGCTATCAAAGAGTCATGTTTAGGTTTCTGAGATCCTCCTATGAAAAAGTGGAGACTTCTGGCAGAGGCTGCTGCAATTAGGTTGGGAGTTCATCCAACAGTCAAGGGAAAGGGTATTTATCATGACAATTTTGTTGATCTGGCAGGAAAGGGAGACAGCAGACAGAAATTTCGAGGAAATGGGTCATATTTTTCATATTCTTTCATGACTAAATGAGCTGGTTTTCACATGATATTCGCGTCTGTTAACTGTATCTGTGTTTCATGCTGTCAAAAGACAAAATATGGGTGAAGAAAAGAAGTTTCACTGCTCGTTAACCACCATTTAAAGGGCCAGGCTGAGCAGTTATCAAACACACTTGGCTGGGCATGATCACACATCACGTATCCAGTGGTTATATGAGCAGCAGCAGCGGCAGACTTGTATAACGGAATCAGAGACTCCAAATGCTGAACTCCTCCTCCTCCTCCCCATCATCATCATCTCACAGGACGCATCTGCAGGCTGCAGGAGCACAGCGATAATAAATCAAATAGCGATGAAGGATAGTTAAGTTAAAGTTGAGTGGAAGTCCCGGGTAGTTTTTTTTAAATAATCGTTTGGTCGCTTTCAGTCTCCATTAATTGGGTTCATGATGGGATTACGCGTAAACGGCACCGCGCGTTACGCATTGGCGTGCGTCTATTTATTTGTTTTTATCCTGCAAGCTGCCCAATCTCAGAGGACTCCGGGGACACAACAGGGAAATGACCAAAGATCGGCTCTCCGGCAGACGTTACAGTGGTCCCACAACGGCAAGATCTTTAGCATTTTGAGCCACGGTTCGGAGTACCAGCCGCCGAGACGGAGAGGCGCGCAGACGGAGCAAGTGCAGTCACGACCTGTCACCATCATCCGCGATGAGGCGAGGCATCAGGACACCCAGAGCCAGCCGGTGGTCCAGCAGCAGCAGCAGCAGCAGCAGCAGCAGCAGCAGCAGCCGGTGTCCGGTCCCCGCAGCCTCCCGCCGCCGCTCCAGAGGCTCGTCAGAGGACACGAACACCGGCAGCATCACCATGAGCGACCCGGGACGCAGAGGAGCCGCAGAGTCAACGACACCCAGGAGAAGCTCACCGTCAGTCCGCCTCCGCTCAGGAGAGAAGACATGATGGTCGGAGATGATCCGTACGACCCCTACAAGTCCATAGACAGTGATAATCCCTATTACAACTACTATGATGTTTACGAGAGACCGAGGCCGAGATCGAGACCCGGATATGGCACCAGCTACCACCAGTACGGTAAGAGTGGAGAAAGTGTTCCTAAAGCAGCCTTTAGGTCAGTTACTGGGTGGATTATACGGTTGTTATTATTATAGAAAATGATTTAAATCAACCTAACAATCATTTAGTCGATCATTTAATTGTTGTGTGTGTTTAGTCTCTTTCTGCATGAGTGTCTGTTTAGGATCTGTTGAAAAATGGCTTATTTAGTGATTCATTGCTCAATCTAGTCATTTATTTGAATTTGTTTCATGCATTTATTATCCTGTTGAGATTTTATCATTCTTACACTGTAAAAATTAACAATCTATCATTTACAGATTTTCAACATTTAGTTTATTTACAGTAACTTGTAAAGTCACAGAAAAATATTAATTTACATGTTGACTGTCAATTTCAGGCAAACAAAAAAACACTTAAATAATGTTCAGCAAAATTTCTGCATTTTTACAAATGGTAATTTTTTCTTGTGCAACGTTTGACTGTAAACTGACACTAGAAAAATGTCATTATTTTACAGATATTTGCCATTATTTTAAAGAAAAATATGTATATTAAGGCCTGAAAATGGTAAATGACTTAACTGTTACTATATAGATTTTTTTTTTGTGAAACTACAAGTAATATCTTTCAAAATAAGTCTTAATTGACATGACTATAAAAAAGTATATGATGACCATGCCAGACATTCGCTTTAACACAAATACTACATAATTTTTTATAATGTGTAACTGCAAAATTAGGCTTCTTAACATGTCAGAATTCTTGATATTTGTCATTATTTGAAAGAACAAATATGTAAATTAGGCACTTAAAAATGGTAAACAATTAACAAAAGTTGCCTGTTTTGTTAAATTCCACATAATATCTTGTAAAATCATAAAAAAGATTATTTACATTCTGTCTGTTAAAATAACGTCAAAATCCTACATAATGTCCTCATCAAAAATGCACTCCAAATATTAGTTTGTTCTTTTACAATGCATAACTGTAAAATTGCACTGTTTTAGTGCTGTTAAAGCTGCTAAAATGTTATTATTTTACAGATATTTGTCGTTTTTAACACATTTTTTTTAATTTTTGCACTGTTGCTGCCTGGTTTTCACTGTTTATTTCTTACAGAATTTTTTTACAGTGTATTTTGTGTGTTGTAGGCCTTCCTGATCTGGTTCCAGACCCCTACTACATCCAGGCCTCTGCCTACGCCCAGAGAGTCCCGATGTACAACCTGAGATGTGCAGCTGAGGAGAACTGTTTGTCAAGGTAGACTGCTGTCAGGACTCATCCACAGGGAGAGAAAGAGGGGGGGAAAGCTGGGTTTGCAGCCATGTCTGAGTGTGATTCACCGAGCTTTGAGCCATAACAACCACCTAAAGTGTTTGTGGGTGAGGGCTGCCCAGTGGAAGCCTGAGATGAGGTAAAATTAACCGAATCCTGCCGCTGATGGTGCACAGGGGTGGAGCGGTGGATTTCTGTAAAAGTTTAATCATAGTTTGCCCCGGGAGAGAAAGCCCGGATGGTAAACACATTACCGAAAACTAACCCAAACAACCACGTGCCTCAGAAAAAGAGTTTTCCACCCAACCATTTACACATCGGCTGCTTCCACTCGGAGAGTCTGGTCTGCTCCAGAGGACGGGATGCATCAGAAAAAGCAATCTGAGTGACGTCTCTGTGAGCATCCACGTATCTGACTGTGTGTTTTCTGCCTGCAGCTCGGCATACAGAGCGAGTGTGAGAGATTACGACACCCGAATGCTGCTGAGGTTTCCCCAGAGAGTCAAGAACCAGGGGACGGCCGACTTCCTCCCCAGCAGGCCACGCTACTCCTGGGAGTGGCACAGCTGTCACCAGTGAGTGTAATGTCAGAGGGACTGTCTGTGGCCTTAAAACTCTGCAGTTAGAGTTGATTTAGGTTCATTTATGCAGACTTTGTTCACTCCCTTTTATCTCAGTTTGTCATATTTTGACCTGAAATGCATTTGTGTTCACTATTTATGGCACAAACTGGGAGTCTTTTAAAAATAATGTTGTAAAACTCCAATTAAACGTATTGTTTCTCTATTTATACACACAAATACTGGGGGAAGAAAATATAACGCCACCTATTTAGTTGGTTTCTTTCAATGTCCTCTTTGAAATTCTCTTTGTGTCTGTGGCAGGGTCGGCCACAACAGAAAAGAATTGAAAATTACAGACTATTGACAACAAAGTGCTCCATAATGACATTAACAACGAATGAAGACAACAAAAAAAGCAAGTTGTGAAGTGGTTTCAAACAGATTTTTGGCCCTTTTTAATTTCTAAAACTTGAGTCAAAATGTTGATATTTCACAGTTTTAGGAAGAAGTCTTTCAAAAATCATTTTGAAGAACGCACTTTTAAAAACCGTGTTTCTACATTAAATAGAACTTTAGCATAAATAGAGTTACAGGATAATAATTAAAAGACAGTGTGTGAATGGTTGAACCCCCTGAGGCTTTTCTTTTGACATTCTCATGCAAAAATAAACCACTTCTGGACTCTGAAATCTGCATCTGAACCATTAAATCCTGCATCTGAATATTAATTTGGTGAGAAACTGCAGACAGAAATGTTTGTAGTTCAGTTATAGTACTTGCAAACATTACAAATGTCCAACAAATTTCTAAGAGCTGCTTTTACAGTCGTATTTTGTCCTTTACAGCCTGTACTTGTGGTCTGGCACCCCCTGTTGAACCACAGTTGTGTTACTTTTGGCTGTTTTCTACCCTTTTTTCTTGTTTTTGCAAAGATTTCAATATCAGGATGAACATCTTGAATTTGTTTGTATTTTTTGGCTTTTAGAGATGTCATTTTCTCTTCTCTGATTTTCACAATCTAAGGCAGGAAACCCCTTTTTAGCCTTTCAAAAGACGAAGTGGCTGAACTTCACAAGACGTTCAAATCTGGTTAATTTACGACCACAAAGCAGACACGGTAAAATGGAGTTGTGTGATGAGGATAATGAGCCCCAAAAGAAAACCTGCTGGCATTTTTCGTCCCCTTTGTTGAGCTCAATGGAAAAGTGCCGCTTTTTTTTCTTGACTCCAAAGAAACTTACCTCAGTCCATAGTTATGTTGTGAAACAAGCGGTCCGCTGGGCTTTTCCCCAGCATGGAGCACATCTGGCAGAGATCCAGTAAACTGTTACTGTAGACTGTATAGATTCTTTGTCAGTGTTTGGAAAGCCAGCCGATGTCAGAATCCAGACTGTGTTTTTTCTCGCTAAAACCAGCTCTTTCATTTAGATGTTACAGCTAAACCAGATTCAGGTCCATAAAAGCGTGTGCATGATAAATAAAACAAACAAATGGATTCATAAAGTCTCCCACTGATATGGAGTTTGTTCTGCTTTGTCTCCTCTGCTGCTGGTCCACAGACACTACCACAGCATGGATGAGTTCAGCCACTACGACCTGCTGGACGCCACCAGTCAGCGGTCAGTGGCAGAAGGTCATAAAGCCAGCTTCTGCTTGGAGGACACTTCCTGTGACTACGGATACTACAGACGATTTGCCTGCACTTCACATACTCAGGTCTCAAAGCTGAAAACACACCTGCACTTGTTATTACTGACTTTATCTGTGTTAACAATTAATCTCAGCATGTTTTTGGACTGTGGGAGAAAGAAAGAGTACCTTGAGAAAACCCACGCATGCACAGGGAGAACATGCAAACTCCATGCAGAAAGATCCTGGGAAGGCCGGGATAAGAACCAGGGATCTTCTAGCTGTGAGCCGAGCCACCATGCAGTCCATTTTACTCACTGTAAAACTTGCCAATAATAATTTATGCTAACTAGAATCTACAAGAAACTAGAAATGCTGCTCTCTTCAACACAACTATGACTCGGTGACCCGGCTGAGCTGCAGGCTGTGTATGTAACAAATATTAAAAGAAACCCACAGTGTAGGTCAGAAAATATTGATAAGATGTAGAACCAGTTTTCCCCATGTTGGCAGCACCTTTGGGCACACAGAAAAATGCTGTACGTGTTGCTTTTGGGCTGAAATTTGACTTCGCTTTTTCTTTTTTTAAAGATACATGATATTATAGCTTTACCTCTAACTATAGTTGTCCTGTTTCCATGGAGATGGAGGACTTTATATGCAGTTAAAGATGAGCCAACAGTGAATAAACATATGACAGGAGCAAAAAACATCTAGAAAATGCTTAGAGTTAATACGGTTAAATTGATATACAACTTTAAGAATCTATTTTGGGGCATTTTTGTGTCTTTTTTTCATTGTGGCAATGGATAGAGACATCGCTACCGAGCATGTCAGCTTCCCTCATCCTGTTGTTCTGATTTTACTGCTCCACAGATTTACTGATTTTCGGCAAACGAGCTCTAAAAACAGGCTCTACTTTACCTAAACAGCAAGACAGAATGTGGAGCAGAAGCTAAAAACAGAGTAAATATTGGAGCTAGACTAGTATGAATGCTCCAAATGAATGCTAATTTAATTTAGCGTCTGCTGGATGTGCAGCTGTTCTCCAACAAGTTCACCACATCTGTTGTATTAGGAAATCAAATGTCAGTGTTTTGTTCATCTGCTGTTAGTGAGAACAGCAACACTGTCAGAGTAATTCCCAATCTGCCTTCTGGCTGTAAGTATAATCAAGTTAACCTAACTGACCAGAACATAATTTATTGCATTTTTAAAGCTTTAACCTTTAAAGATCTGCTTTCTTGGAGAAACAGCAGCTGTATTTATGCATTGCTTATTATTTTCACAACATTTGACCCAAAAAAACCAAAAGGCTGATCTGTGCACACACACGGTCTATATATGTCATGACATTTGCAAGATCAGCACACAATCTGACTTGTTACTGTTGGAAAAGCACACTAATGGTAGCTCTGTTACCTTCAAGCATCCCAGTAAGTCTTTATAGGTTCTTTTAGTTTAGCCTCAGTTAAAATACAGAGTTTCATTTGTGTGATCAGATCAAAAAGAGTGAAATTATTGCTTCGGCTTACACTTCAATGAAGCTCTTGTTTGTGAGATTTATTCTAAAAACGAGAGTGAAACTAACTAAAAACATGTTATTTTACTGAGGCAGCTGCCTTCCAGAGAACAGCTCCAGTATTTCCCTTTTGCGTGAGCCAGTGGTGATGATGGTGATTTAATGATTTCCTGTCTCCCCTCTAAGATGATTCCACCTGTCTGAACTTCTGTGGTCAGTTGTTTAGCTCATGAATTCTTTTTCCATTGTATCTCTTGTTATTTTCTGGCTTTTGACCTGCTTTTTTTGGTGACATTGTGTCAGAAGCCCAGTTATGGTTCCAATTATTGTTATTTTTATTCTTAATATTACGTTTCAGACTGTAGTAGGATGTCTAAATCTTCGTTAAAGTGAATCTTACTGTCCTGTATGTGAAAGAACTTTGCATTTCCTATTCAGAAGTTTGTTTTTATGATGTTTTGTGTGGATGCTGTCCCATGTGCAGGGCCTGAGCCCAGGATGTTATGATACCTACAACGCAGACATCGACTGCCAGTGGATTGACATTACAGATGTGCAACCTGGCAACTACATCCTCAAGGTTTGTCAGAAATACCAGACGACTTCCTCCTGAGACACAAAAACACTTTAAGAGTTGCATTTTTCTGGAATCACATCGTGTTCAAACTCTTCAGAGTTTGTACTTTTGGTTCTCTGTTACTTTTATTAGGGTCCAAGCACCCAAAGGTGATTTTTTTCATACATATATATATATATATATATATATATATATTTTATATTAGGAAAGTTCCACCCCATGTTTCACCTACAGCTACGAAATTTGGCACAAATCTGTAACACATCAAGATGCACAAAAAAGCCTCTTACACACATATCCAAAACCCAACAGGAAGTCGGTCATTTTGAATAATGCATCATATTTTGCACCATTTTGGACCAATTTTTTCACTTTTTCAAAAGCTACAAACTCAAACAGGGTAACTTCAACAGAGCTGAAATTTGGCCAGCATGTACTGCAGGCATAGGTGATCAAAAGTTACCAAAATGCTCAACAGAAGTTTGCGGGCGTGGAAATGGCGGTCCCCAGAATTTCGACGATTCGCCATTAAAACAGGAAGTGCTGTGTAACTAACCTGTACATGCTCCAATCTGCCTCAAACTTTGTGTATTCAATCACACTCCACCCCTCATCACTTCCATATGCTGAAATACAGTCCCAGTGATAGTGCCACCTAGTGGATGGACAGGAAGTGCTGCATAAATAGCCTGTACATGCTCCAATCTGCTTCAAACTTTACAAATGTGATCAGAGTCTGACCCTGATGTATTCCATAGACCAATATACAGTCACAGTGATAGTGCCACCTAGTGCTGCATATCTATCCTGTAAGTGCTCCAATCTGCCTCAAACTTTGCATGTTTGATCAGCGTCTGGCCCTCATCACATCCATAGGTCGAAATACACTCTCATTCTTAGCGCCATCTGGTGGACATGTTTGGATTCAATGACCTGACCAACGCTGGCTGCAGCTTTAAGTGATTCTTGTTTTCTTGTCGTCCACAGATCAGCGTAAATCCGTACTATCAGGTCCCAGAATCAGACTACAGCAACAACAACGTGCGCTGTGATGTTCGCTACACCGGCAACTATGCCTATGTGTCAGGGTGTCACATGTCGACGTAAGTGTCTCATCTGAGGCGACGCATATTTGTTTAATATTTCTCATTAATTCTCATGTTTATCTCTGTTTGCATTCATTTCTCAGATATTAAGAAACGACAGTCATCCACAGTGACTTTGTGGAAATGACAACGAAGAGGACTGCATATGAAAACTCAAGATTTTGTAAGACATACATTCACTTTATAATTTAAATACTCCCAGATTAGAAAAAAACAAAAGCAAGTAGGAACTGTGTGATATTATAGTGCCAGATAATGATGAATTCTTCTTTGCTTGTGTGAAAAAACTGCTTTTTATCTCCTTACTGAAATTCATATTCTTCTCTCAACCTTTCTTTACTATAGTTTTCATTTCCTACTTCTTTTAATTGTACTGTATGTTTGGATTTTGTGCCACTTGTATGATAGTTAAAGAAAAAAATCTGTCAAGTTTAGGAGAAACATGAACATATATCTGCTTCCCTCTTTGTTAAAGCTGAAGTGCGGGACTTTTATGAATAAATAAACATCAAATCTGGAGATCAGAGGAGGGATTTTAGTCTTAAAAAGATATAAATCACAAGTACACATCAACACTGTTTGTGTAATGACTCTCACTGCCAGAAGGGGGAGACAAAAGTTCCACACTGCAGGTTTTACATCACAATTTAAGACAGAACCAGTTGTTTAAGGGAAAATGTATTTTTCATATTTATATGCAACAGATGAAACTCTTTATTAAAATCTTTTTAATGAAACTTACTTGAATAAAACTTTGTGATATTGTGTCATTGCTTGAGACCGATTATTTTGAAGGTGCTTCTGTCTTCTTGTCTTGCTGCAGTTTCTTGCATATTTGTTTGTCTTACTGGTTTTTCACAACACAGACACACAGACAAATGCCATGTGGAAAAGATTAATATGAGGTTAAAGGCGAGATGCGACCTCTGGCACTGAAAAATGAAGCCAGTTGCAGTTCCTCCAGTGTCCACTTGAGGCAGATTCCAAAGTGAGTGAGTGCAAAATAACACTAACAAGAGACAAAAAATTACCCCAAAGACACAAAGGAAAAATTACCACAAGCCACAGAAACATAAAACCACCCCAAAGACATACAAAATGATCCAAACAGGCACACGGTTATGCCAAACGAACAAAAAATGACCACTGAGATGCAAAACAAACCCAGAGATACACAACTACCACAAACCATTCCAAAGACAAACAAAACAATAGAAAATGACACCAAGAAGATGCAAAACAACTTCAAAAATTACCTCAGACACAAACAGAAAGAAAGAACCACAGAGATGTAAAACAAACCTCAAAACACAAAATCAGATAAAACTACGCCAATGACAGACAAAAGGACATCAAATATGATCCAAAAAGGAATACAGAAAAATATAATAACCACCACAGTGCAAAACAAATAACCAAAACACAAAGGCCACAAATACCAAACTACACAAAATGCATGCATAGTGACACGAAAGAAACACCAAACAATCAAAGGAACATGGACACCAAGTGACCAAAAAAAGACAGAGATGCAAAGAGAGAGACAACATTTACGCATAGAAAGGGGGGAACAACAAAGAAAACCACACAAAACCACCCCCAAGACTTACAAGCTGCAGCGTTGCTGAAACCAAGATGACAAGTGAACATTGTGTCAGTTACCTGCTGATGATCACGATTGTGGTCCTACTACAAATTAAATGTGACTTATCAGTTGGAAATCATACAAGGAATAAATGATTTAACTGTGAGGTGTTTCTGAGTCCCATCAATTCCTGCCATCTGCTACATATTTAGCTCATGTATGTAGCAAACCCCAGCCAGACAATGGTGAAGCTCCTGATGTTTCACAAAGCTTTATTTACGTTCAGTCCTCAGCCTTATTTTGAACACAAATTCACCTTTCTGTCTTTCACTCCTTTCATCAGGAAACACCGTCAGAGCTTGTCTCCATTCCAGTTGCTTCTAAATTTAAACACATCCTTTGCTAGACATCAACAGCGTGGAACCGTTTTCTTTCATCTTTACATGAATTTTTAGACTTTTCGGCAGCATCTTCATCATGTCAAGAAATCGCTTCTTAGATAAACACTACCTGTGCCATAGGACTGTTAAAAAAGTAAAAATACACCTTCAAAATAAAACCATGGCTGGAACGGGTATTTTGACACTAGCAAAACAGAGGCTTGCCAAAAGTGATGAACTGATCAACAGAACTTGATAAAAGGAATTTGCACGCAATTCGGTATCCATAGATAAAATGCACATGCATAACACATGCTTGTCCTCAGCACAAGATCATTTTATATTAAATAGTTCATCTGTCGCAAATAATACGTCAACTGAGCAACCTTGGTGGGGTACTGCGCTCTCTGAGTGCTTTTCTACTAGTTTAGTATGTCATCCAAAATAAATAAAAACAAAGTCATAGTTTAGTATGTCGTCCAAAATGGGTCAAAAAATGTCATAGTTTAGTATGTCATTCAAAATGTGGAAAAATAACGTCATAGTTTAATATGTTGTCAAAAACAGGCATGTTATTTGGTCGCGGATCCGCGAAAATTCGCGTATCGAGGTATCAATGTTGAGACCCAACGTGAATCGCCCAAATTCGATGAGAAAAAATATGGGGTGTAAGGGGTATAGGGTTGGATCGCACGTAGTTGTCAGCAGTGCGCTGGCTTGCAATGTTTACTTTCACGTACATCGTGTTCAAATTCGGTAACGCAAGAACTACCATTTTACGAGAGTGGAAGGCAGTTTGTGTGGTCGCGCGAAGAAGGAGGACAGAGAGAAAGAGGAATATGGCTAGAATTATTGACAGGAAAGAGGAGAATAGAGCAAGGGAAGTAGACGATGGGTGTCGCGTCAAGTGGAATTGGGAGTGGTTGGCGAAATCCATGAAGCTTACGCACCAAAAGCACGAGTTGGAAACAACGATTGGAGAGCATTATTGAAAGTTAGATGTAGCTGGGAAAGCGAGGTGCATGGTGTGCGACGATGAGACAAAATACAGCGACAGAGGATGCCAAGCGCTGATAGACCACATGAAAACGAAAAATCATGCCAGGAAATTTTACGAAAAGCGCTCTAACCACCAAATGCTCAGCAATTTTTTCACCCGGCGGAGGGAAGAGACGCGACAACAGGACCAAACATACGGTAGGGTGACCATATTCTGTTTCTCTGAAAAGAGGACAGATTTCCAGCTCATGCGCGAAAAATTTTCAGTTCAAAAACCCGGACTTTATAAACGCCGGCCGGACAGGCCGGACAGCCTCTCAAAAGAGGACATGTCCGGGCAAAAGAGGACGTATGGTCACCCTAACATACGGGATCAGTAGTGTTTACGTGCAACAACCCAGTGGCATTGCCTCACAAGTTCCTCAACAGAAGAGGCTCACTCCCATGGTCGATCGGAAAGCACACATAGTGATGACTTCATGTGGCTCATTCAAATTTGAATCCAGTATAAATATTTGGTTTCATCACATTAACATGACTTTGTGCTGTTTTTGGGGGGTGCCTAGAAGGTCCCATACAGACATTTTTTTAAGCCTTCATGTTTAAAGAGTTCTAGGTGTCAGAGTTCACCAGAATGCACCATTTCAGCCTTTAAATTTCAAAGGTTTCTTGGGTGCCTGTATAGCTCAAAGAGTTAAGCAGGTGAACCATGTACAGGGGCTGGTCTCCGACGCAGCGGCCTGGGATCGATTCCTGCTTGCGGCTCCTTGCTGCATGTCTTCCTCCAACTCTACTCCCCTCTATCACTCTCATCCAATAAAGCTGAAAAAATGACAAAAATGTCATAGTTTAGTATGTTGTCCGAAATGGGTCAAAAAATGTCATAGTTACCTCCGCCAAGGAGGTTATGTGACACCCGGCGTTTGTGTGTCTGTCTGTTAGCAAGATAACTCAAAAACGCCTGGGCAGATTCACATGAAATTTTGACGAGATGTAGACTATGGTCAGAGGAAGAGCCGATTTAATTTTGGTGGCAATCCGGAAAGGATCCTGGATTCTGGATCACTTTGAATTTCTTAGTATGTTTTAGTATGTGGTCCAAAATATGACAAAAACATCATAGGTTAGTATGTCGTCCAACAAATTGGAGCAAGGTGATTCGTAAACAGAACTGTGTCAGAGACACAGGTTCCAAAAAATGTCAGAGTTTAGTGTGTCATCCAAAATATGAAAAAACGTCATAGTTTACTATGTCATCCAAAATCTGAAAAAACGTCATAGTTTAGTATGTCGTCCAAAATATGAAAAAAAGGTCATAGTTTAGTATGTCATTCAAAATGTGGAACTATAACATCATAGTTTAGTATGTCGTTCAACATACGATAAAAATGTCATAGTATGTCGTTCAAAACATGGCAAAAAATGGGCGCCTGTATAGCTCAAAGGGTTAAGCAGGTGAACCGTGTCTCCGACACAGCGGCCTGGGTTCGATTCATGCTTGCGGCCCTTTGCTGCATGTCTCCCCCGATTTCCTCTATCTGTCCTATCCAATAAAGCCATAGTTTAGTATGCTGTCCAAAATGGGTCAAGAAATATCATAGTTTAGTATGTTGTCCAAAATGTGAAAAAAACGTCATAGTTTAGTATGTCGTTCAACAGATGACAAAAATGGGCGCCTGTATAGCTCAAACCAGGTACAGGGGTTGGTCTTCGACGCAGTGGCCTGGGTTCGATTCCTGCTCGCAGTCCTTTGCTGCAACTCTTCTTGCCATTTCCTGTCTCTTCCATCCAATAAAGCCCAGAAAATGCTGAAAAAATGACAAAAACGTCATAGTTTAGTATGTCGTCCAAAATATGACAAAAACGTCATAGTTTAGTATGTCATCCGAAATGAGTCAAAAAAAGTCATAGTTTAGTTTGTCGTCCAAAATATGAAAAAAATGTCATAGTTTAGTATGTCGTCCAAAACATGACAAAAACGTCATAGTTTAGTATGTCGTCCAAAATGTGGAAAAATAACGTCATAGTTTAGTATGTCGTTCAAAATATGAAAAAAAGCGTCATAGTTTAGTATGTCGTTCAACATATGACAAAAATGGGTGCCTGTATAGCTCAAACCATGTACAGGGGTTGGTCTTTGATGCAGTGGCCTGGGTTCGATTCCCGCTTGCAGTCCTTTGCCGCAACTCTTCTTCCCATTTCCTGTCTCTTCCATCCAATAAAGCCCAGAAAATGCTGAAAAAATGACAAAAAGGTCATAGTTTAGTATGTCATCCGAAATGGATCAAAAAATGTCATAGTTTAGTTTGTCGTCCAAAATATGACAAAAATATCATAGTTGAGTATGTCGTCCAAAATGGGTAAAAAATCTCATAGTTTAGTATGTCATCCAAAATATGAAAAAAAGCGTCATAGTTTAGTATGTCGACCAAAATACGAAAAAATACGTCATTGTTTAGTATGTCGTCCAAAATACGAAAATAAATCTTAGTTTAGTATGTCGACCAAAATACGAAAAAAACGTCATAGTTTAGTATGTCGTCCAAAATATGAAAAAAAAAGTCAGTTTAGTATGTCGTCCAAAATATGACAAAAACATCATAGTTTAGTATGTTGTCCAAAATATGACAAAAATGTCATAGTTGAGTACGTCATACAAAATGGGTCAGAAAACGTCATAGTGTAGGATGTCATCCAAAATATGAAAAAAAAAATGTCATAGTTTAGTATGTCATTCAAAATGTGGAAAAATAATGTCATAGTTTAATATGTTGTCAAAATGTCATCAAAACGTCACAGTGTAGTATGTCATTCAAAACATTGTAAAAGCAGGAGGCTGTATAGCTCAAAGGGTTAAGCAAGTGAACCATGTACAGGGGCTGGTCTCTGACACAGCGGCCCGGGTTCAAGTCCCGCTCGCGGCCCTTTGCTGCATGTCTTGTCCCCATTTCCTCTATCTCTTTTATCCAATAAAGCCGAGAAAAGACCAAAAAATAATTGAAAAAATGACAAAAATGTCATAGTTTAGTATGTCATCCAAAATATGACAAAAAAGTCATAGTTTAGTATGTCGTCAAAAAATGTCATAGTTTAGTATGTCCTCTAAAATATGTCAACAGTGTCATAGTTTAGTATGTCATTCAAAATATGAAAAAAATGTCATAGTTTAGTATGTCGTCCAAAATCTGACAAAACTGAGTACCTGTATAGCTCAAAGGGTTAAGCAGGTGAACCATGTACAGGGGCTGTTCTCCGACGCAGCGGCCCAAGTTCGATTCCCGCTCGTGGCCCTTTGCTGCAACACTTCTCCCCATTTCCTATCTCCTTCATCTAATAAAGGCTGAAAAAATGACAAAAATGTAATAGTTCGGTATGTCGACAAAAACGTTGCAGTTTACTATGTCGTTCAAAATATGAAAAAAAATGTCATAGTTTAGTATGTCATTCAAAATGTGGAAAAAATAACGTCATAGTTTAGTATGTCGTTCAACGTTTGATAGAACTGGGCGCCTGTATAGCTCAAAGGGTTAAGCAGGTGAACCATGTACGGGGGTTGGTCTTTGTGGTCTGGGTTCAATTCCTGCTTGCAGCCCTTTGCTGCAACTCTTCTCCCCATTTCCTATCTCTTCCATCCAGAAAAGGCTGAAAAAATGTCATAGTTTAGTATGTCGTCCAAAATATGACAAAAACGTCATAGTATAGTATGGCGTCCAAAATATGAAAAAAAAGTCATATGTCGTCCGAAATGGGTCAAAAAATGTCATAGTTTAGTATGTAGTCCAAAATGGGTCAAAAAATGTCATAGTTTAGTATGTCGTCCAAAATATGAAAAAAATGTCATAGTTTAGTATGTCGTCCAGAATATGAAAAAAAGTCATAGTTTAGTATGTCGTCCAAAATATGAAAAAAAGTCATAGTTTAGTATGTTGTCCAAAATATGAAAAAAAAGTCATAGTTTAGTATGTCGTCCAAAATATGAAAAAAAATGTCATAGTTTAGTATGTCATTCAAAATGTGGAAAAAATAACGTCATAGTTTAGTATGTCGTTCAACGTTTGATAGAACTGGGCGCCTGTATAGCTCAAAGGGTTAAGCAGGTGAACCATGTACGGGGGTTGGTCTTTGTGGTCTGGGTTCAATTCCTGCTTGCAGCCCTTTGCTGCAACTCTTCTCCCCATTTCCTATCTCTTCCATCCAGAAAAGGCTGAAAAAATGTCATAGTTTAGTATGTCGTCCAAAATATGACAAAAACGTCATAGTATAGTATGGCGTCCAAAATATGAAAAAAAAGTCATATGTCGTCCGAAATGGGTCAAAAAATGTCATAGTTTAGTATGTAGTCCAAAATGGGTCAAAAAATGTCATAGTTTAGTATGTCGTCCAAAATATGAAAAAAATGTCATAGTTTAGTATGTCGTCCAGAATATGAAAAAAAAGTCATAGTTTAGTATGTCGTCCAAAATATGAAAAAAAGTCATAGTTTAGTATGTTGTCCAAAATATGAAAAAAAAGTCATAGTTTAGTATGTCTTCCAAAATATAACAAAAACGTCTTCGTTTAGTATGCCGTCGAAAATGGGTCAAAAAATGTCATAGTTTAGTATGTCGTCCAAAATGGGTCAAAAAATGTCATAGTTTAGTATGTCATTCAAAATGTGGAAAAATAACGTCATAGTTTCGTATGTCGCTCATGGACCAGATGACCTTAGACCTTCAACCAGACTTCCAAAGAAGCTAAGGAACACTGTCCTTTGATTAGATCATTTATTTGAATTCATATTGTTTCATTAAGCTCCTAGATTTTTACATAGTTTCGTATGTCGTTCAAAATGTAGAAAAATACCGTCATAGTTTAGTATGTCGTCCAAAATGGGTCAAAAAATGTCATAGTTTAGTATGTAGTCCAAAATGTCACTAAACCGTCATATTTACTCCGCCATGGAAATGGCGGTGTTATGTGACGGTTGATGCATGTGAGTCTGTGAATCTGTCTGTGTGAAACATTACGGAAAAACAGACCAACGGATTTGGATGACATTTTCAGGGAAAGTCAGAAATGACACAAGGACCAAGTGTTTAAAGTTTGGCATTGATGTGGCTCATACTGTGGATTCACGACTTTGTTAAATATATCTCATTGCCAGATATATCATCCTGCACTGCGTCGCTGTAACCATGATGTGAACACTGTGTCTGCTACCCGCTGACGATCACGATTGTGATCCTACGACAAAACAGGAAAAGCACTCAGAGAGCGCAATACTCCACCAAGGGTTATGCATGTGCATGTTATGTATTCATACCAAATTGCATGTGAATCACTCTTCTAAACATCTGTTCATCAGTTCATCACTTTTGGCAAGCCGTTGTTTTGCTACTGTTAAAATAACCGTTCCCTCCATGCTTTTATTGTAAAGAAGTATTTTTTAATGTTGCAGGCTTTTATTTTGTAACCATTCCAGTGGCACAGGAAAGTAGTTCTCTTAGAAGAGGTTTCGTGACATGGGACTCAGAAATTCCTGCTGCTCCCTACATATTCAGGTCACGTGATGTAGCAAACCCCAGCCAGACAATGGTGAAGCTCCTGATGTTTCACAAAGCCTTCATTTACGTTCAGCCATCAGCCTTATTTTGAATACAAATTCACCTTTCTGTCCTTCACTCCTTTAATCAGGAAACACTGTCAGAGCTTGTCTCTGTTCCAGCTGCTTCTCAGTTTAGACACATCCTTTTCGAGACAACAACGCCATGAAACCGTTTTCTTTAATCTATACGTGAATTTTCAGACTTTTCGGCAGCGTCTTCATCTTGTCAAGAAACCACTTCTGAGATAGGCACTTTCTGTAACATTAAAAATATGCCTTCAAAATAAAAGCATGGAGGAAACGGTTAACAGTAGCAAATCAGAGGCTTCCCAAAAGTGATGAACTGATCAACAGACCTGTTTAGGCGTAATTTACACCCAATTCGGTATCCATCCATAACGTGCACATGCGTAACACATTCCTGTTCTCAGTGCAAGGTCATTTTTTAATAAATATTTCATCTGTGGGAAATGCTACGTCAACTGAGCACCCTTGGCAGAGTACTGCGCTCTCTGAGTGCTTTTCTAGATGTGTATATTTTCATTGTATCTTTCATAGAAACAAAAATTTCATATTATATAAATATTTAGGAAATTGACATTACCAAAGGGCTGTACAGTGCATAGTGGTTAGCACTTTCGCCTTGCAGCAAGAAGATCTTTGGTTCAAATCCAGACTTGGGCCTGTGTGATTGTTCGTCTGTATATGCAGCCTTGTGATAGACTGGCGACCTGTCCAGGGTGTCCCGTGCCTTCGCCCGAGTCAGCTGGGATAGGCTCCAGCACCCCCCGCAACGCCAGTGAGGATAAAGCGGTGTACAGAGAATGAATGAATGGATGGACTTGAATTTTCCAGTTTCGTGTCCTCTGTCGTTGTGCTGCAGTAAACCTCCTAGCCAGCAGAGGGCTCCACTCACTCTTCGCTCGTCCTGTTTGACTTCAGTGATTTTTATCAGGCTGTCAGTAAACTGGAGTAAACCACCAGCAGTGTGTGTGTCTGTGTTAGTGTGTGTTAGCGCTGGACGGAGGATTTAATATTACCTACAATAAAGCTGCACCTTTATAAAACCTCAACATGCATCCGGTCAGAGTGTCCATTCCGTCGTTCCGCTCCGAGAACAACTCGATGGAAAAGGGATTCACGGTGAGCTGCTGTCTGTCTGCTGCTGTCATCACTTTTAACGTCTCCTTACGTCTGTTTGTGTACATTTTAACATTATTACTGTAGGTTTATAAACTGTCTGAAACCCTGAAGTCGCCTCGTTTTCACTCTCTGTGTTCATGTCAGTAAATGAAGGAATCTGAAGGAGTACCAACATCAGATCCGTCAGTCTGAATGCACCTAAATACAGCTAAATGTGGCACAAATGCTCTGAAACTCGGTGTCACCTCAGGTTTGATAGCATTTCTACAGATAAAATCATGTTAAATTAATTTATGTTAGAGTAGATTAGATTAGAAACGCCTTTATTAATGCCACAGTAGGGAAACTAGCAGTGTTGAAGAGGAAAAAATATAAACAAACAAGAAATACACAAATGTGATGTTAATCCTGCATGGATTCTTTCATATGTAGAAATTAGATTAAAATTAGAGTTTATATATTGCTAAGCATTACTCTTTATATAGGACATACCACCTCATATAATGCTTTTTATTTATTTGTATTATTTTCTACATTGTAGATTAATACTGAAAATTAACACTTTTTTGTTTATGACATAATTCCATATGCGTTCTTTTATAGTTTTGACGTATTCAGTATAATCTACATGTATAAAATGCTTAAATGAAAACCACTGAATAAGATAATGTGTCCAAACTTTTAACTGGTAGTGTATATATATTTATATGTTCAATATAATTGAGACTATTTAGATACATACACAATATTCAGTATATATCAGTGTAAAATATATCAATATATTCAATATTTATAGCACACAGGTCTGAATGCCTTGACGTTGCAGAATGACATAATAATAATAATAATTAAAATAATATTAATAATAAACGGATAAAAATCAGAAAAATGAGCAACTGAGGGATCCACAGTCCCCAACTTGGGCACCTTTGTGTTGGTATCCATAATGTAATCGCCAGAAAAATTAGAAAAACTAGACGAAAATCCAACAAAATTAACAATTTTTCCCATTTTCTTTTGATTCTGTCATCTTATGATCCCTATATTTTCTCTTGGGACTCACTGAAGTTAAGTTGTGAACAACCTGGACTCACAAAATCCTTTGGACAACCTTCTTAAAAGAGTCCTAAAATGAATTTTAACTGCAGCAATTAATCCATTAAATGAGGAGTTCTCAACTGTTCAGTCAATCACCAACTACTCTGATAATCGATTAATGTATCCGAGTCATTTTTTTCAGAAATTATACATCTAAATTCTCTGATTCCAGCCTTGTAAATGTGAATATTTTCTGTTTTTTTCCCTCCTCTGTGACAGTAAACTGAGCATCTTTGAGTTTTTTTCCTAAAAATAGACGTTTGAAGACGTCATCTTGGGAAACTGGTTGACACTTTTCACAATTTCTAGGCTTGGTTTCAGAATTAGATGTTCAGTAATCCCATGGTTGTGATGCTCAGATGTCCACAGAGAAGCGAACACTGATGATGATATTTGACTCATTCAGAGCTCTTTGAGTCGTTCCAAGGTTTGCTAATAAATACAACTTCTGTCTTAAGAGGTGCTGCTTTACGTTCTTTCCGTTTCCAGTCCAGAATTGCATTAACAGGCGCATTCACAGCGAACTTCCTCCACAGTGCTCGCAGAAACAGCGAATTTTTACGGAAGAATCCAGCTGACGGGGGGAAGTAGGAGATGGTCTGTGTCGGGATGTTAACAGTAAATTTGACAGCAGCCAGATGTTTCCTCTGAGTAACTAGCTGACGTGGACATTCAGTGACAGATCTGCCGTCACGTGCTGGATATGTGGTCAGAGAGGTTCCTGTCAGTTCTTTTATTTAACAGGAATGGTGATGTTAGTCTGAAATCCAAAAATGGGAGTAAAATTACAAAATTATTATGATAATTTATAGACATGCATGCAGATATATATATATATATATATATATATATATATACAGTACTGGTCAAAAGTTTTAGAGTGCCCCAATTTTTCCATTTTTTGTTGAAATCCAAGTGTTCAAATCCAGTGAGTAGCTTGAAATGGTACAAAGGAAAGTGGTGAACTGACAGAGGTTATAAAAAGGTAAAGTTACCCCATACTGAACAATAATGTATATATACCGGGCTTTGCAAAAGTTCTGTTACACTCGGTTTCGTGATCTTTAGAGACGTTTACATGTTGGAGTGAAAAATTCCATTAAATAAACTGAAAGTTCTACCTTATAGGCAGGTGTCCTTAATACAAATTTTTTTCTCCGGTGAAGTTGTATCAAGATGGAAGTCAAAAGAGTTGAGATATCTGCTCTCCTTTGTGCTGAACATCAGCCGGATGACCGTCCACAGAGTCGCGGAGTGGCTAAAGAATGGTGAAGATCTTTCAGGTCTTCACCATTCTTGAAAGATCACTGAAAGATCTTCACCATTCTTGAGTCTCTCTGCGACTCTGTGGACGGTCATCCGGCTGATGTTCAGCTGCTTGGCTCTGTCAGACTTGTTGTGGCCAGCATGAAGGAGAGCAGATATCTCAACTCTTTTGACTTCCATCTTGATACAACTTCACCGGAGAAAAAAATTGTATTAATGACACCTGCCTATAAGGTAGAGCTTTCAGTTTATTTAATGGAATTTTTCACTCCGACACGTAAACGTCTCTAAAGATCATGAAACCGTGTAACAGAACTTTTGCAAAGCCCGGTACAAAAAGACCTTTCTGAAGGAACAAGAAATGGGAGAACAACTTAAAGCTGTTCTGCATCAGTGGAGGTTGATCAAGCCTTGAAAGCTGGTGCTACCAAATCCTACATGTGTCCTGACTCTTCCTGATTACTTCCAACCTCCTCTGTCTGCATAGAAGTGGTGTTAGAACAGTATTGTACTGCAAAAAGTAGTGTGTTGCTATAAAAATGGTGAGGAAAAGGCAATTAAGAATAAAAGAGAGACAGACCATCATAACACTTAGAAATGTAGGTCTTTGGTACTGGTTTCTACATTGATTGTTTTTTAAAACTTCATTTGTTTTTTGTTCTATGCTTTCATTTCAGAGTACAATGAGACATTAACAAGCATAATTTCCAATAAAAATGAAAAAATTGGGGTGTTTTAAAACTTTTGACCGGTTTTGTACATATTAATGTTTAGAAAAAGCAACATTCAGGACACTCCTATACTATATTGTTGTAAAACTGCAAGAAAATTAGAGATTTAGACTAAATAGGACCACATTGTGCTGCACTGTCAGACATTAAATCACACAAAGCAGAAGCAGAGGCATTAGAAACATACACAGAATATAAAATACATAAATCTGTCTGACTCAGGGAAAGCAATGAGACGTGCGAACGAGCACACGAGGGCAGACAGATGACCACAGACAGCAAAGGAAGTACAGTGTTTGAGTTGTAGTGCTGACAGAGCGGAGTATTAATGAACTCTTTGTTTCTTTCAGGTCTTTAAAATTGACGTGCTGATGAACGGCCGACAGCACACGGTTGAGAAGCGCTACAGTGAATTTCACGCTTTGCATAAAATGGTGAGAAGTCGAGTATCAACAGATTATATCCTCATTTATTTGTGTCATTATTTGTGTCTTTAACTTTTTTTCCTGTGATATTTTAGTGCCAATATCATTATTCAGTGTCTGTGCTGTGTTGTCTAATGTGCAAACAGTCATTTCAGTATTTGATCATGACTTTAACCCTCCTGTTAGGTTCTTTTATCAGGATGTTTAATGATCCAAACATGTCGGAAACCAAAAAAATCCCAATAAACATTGTTTATATCTGATGATTAACTCCATTAAAAACCACTTCAGTCAATATGTAGTGCAGTTCACTGAGGATAATTCACTAGTTTTCCATAAAAAATACATGTTAAAATGTTTTAATGTACATTGGAAATACCTACTTTTAAAATACAATAGTTTAACATGACAGATTTTTTTTTAACGTTTTATTTTACATTTTGAGTTTTTCTCTTTTTATGGAGTTGATAAATTAACACGACACACTTCTTCTGTTCAGGGTACAAATATGTGAAATGAACTTTTTTTCGCTTTATGATTACATTTATTTAGCCAAGATGAAGACGTTTCATCTAAAAAATAAATGCTTTTAACATTTTTTATTTAGATTTTTTTTTTTACTTTTAAAAGGGTCAATGTGACCTGTAACATAAGAGGAGGGTTAATCAGTTTGTCACATAATCAAATCACAGTTCCAGCTTCTCATCTAATGATGAAAAACAGCTTTTCATGATAATGTAGCCTGGCTGAACGATTCAGGGAAAATATCTAATTGCAATTTTTCTTTTTAAAGTCTAGTTTCAGTTCAGTATTCACTGTGTAATAGATGTTGCAACATAAAAACTGTGACTGTCACACAAGGAGGACGTCATAAATTTGTTAAACTATTTGAACTACACTTTGAACTCTGGGTCAGACCTGCTTCATAAAGTAAAATCTACATTTTAGCCGTTCTGATTTGTTTTTTGCATCTCTTGACATTGAGATTTTTCTGAAAATGATTCATTGTTCAACTCTGGTAGCCTCAGTTCTAAAGGTTATTTATTTACTCTGCGTTTAGGAGTTTGTGTGCAGAGTTCAAAAGTGTTTAGTCACATACAGGAAATAACAGCAGACAATAAATCGTCAGTTTGCTTCATGGTGGTTCACCGTGTTCACCACACTGGTTTGTTTGGTGTTACAGGTTTACAGATGACTTCCTCTTTCTCTTCTGCTCATTAAGTCACACTTTGTTTGAAAGCAGCCGGGTCAGTATATTACTGTGGGACTTTTTGTGTCATAGTTGACATTTTTGCTGTTTTCAGGCCTAAAATCAACATGGCCACCTGTAACCAAACACCACGTGACATTTTTAAGGAAAGATTCTTCCAAATATTATAGATACAGTTGCCTGGTTTTCTCCACACAAATTTACTGCTGTTAGATCAATATGTACTTCAGTGACATATCTCCAAAAACTGCTCTTTTTGTGCATTTTTTTAAGCAAATCTAGTCCTGGCTTTTAGATTCTCGCTCTTCCTCAGTAGTTTGTGAACTTAGATACATCTGGTAATCCTCTGAAGTGACCCTTGATGCTGCTATCGGCTGTTTTTCTTGATTTTTTACTCACAGTTATCAGATCTGCTGCTGGTCTGTAGAGGGCTGTGCTCCATTCTCAGGGCTGCAGCTTGTCACTGAGAAGTTTTACAGTCATTTACAATACATGTATGGTGTCATTTCTTCCATTCAGAGTCACCACATATGTAGTTCATTATATTAATTATGGACATGTTTCAGTTTGACAGACCAAACTAAGATATGATCCTCCTTTCTTAAGTGAGTTTAGAGCTGCTCTCAATCTGTTTTTCTGTGCTTCAGATACCAATCTGTGACATTTGATGTCATAAACCTTCTGTACCTTGTTATTTATTTGAGATCAGTGTATATTTACCATTTTTCAATCCCTCCAGCTAAAGAAGAGCATAAAACCACCTGAAATCCCCTCCAAACATGTCAGAAACTGGGTTCCCAAAGTCCTGGAGCAGCGGAGGCAAGGCCTGGAGTTCTACCTGCAGGTACGGCTTCACAACAGCTCAAACATTTTTCTAATTTATTTATGACGTTTTTATGATTTACCAAATACAAATGTTGTCTAATTTGCAGTAAACTTCTAAACTCTAGACAGATGTAGGGAGGTTGAGCTGTCTCTCTAGAAGAAGGTCATTCTGAGCGCTCCACTTCTGCCTCTCACTGAATTCTGCTTCTTTGTCAGACTATAATTATGGAAAATGAGGTTCTTCCAAAGATATTCCTGGATTTCCTGAATATCCGCCATTTTCCTTCTGTGCCAAAAACAGAGAGCTGTGGGTGAGTCGAAACTGCAGGTTTTCTATAAAATAAAAGACCAATCTGTGGCTTCTTTTGTTTGCGAGACAGTTTGTTCCCAGCCTAGTGGAGCATTAACTTTGTTGTTCTTTTCCTTTTTTAAGGTCGTTCGATACAGAATCAGAGGAATCGAGGTGAGTCATTTTGTTCCAGTCGTTGGCTCACGTTCTCGTTTTGTACTTTAACCAGTGAAACCTTTAGTCACTGTTTGCTCTGCACTTGAACTTTACGCTGATTTCTGTAGCTCTACGCTGCCCACAGAACCTCCTGACTTCTGCTTTTTGAACTCTTCTCAGTAAACTTTCACACCAGCCTGTCATGCTGTTTCTGAGGGACCCCTACCTGCTGCCATCTGCACACGGTGCGTTCAGGTTCCTTCCGCATCATAACCTCGTTTGTTCTGCACTGAAAACACAATCAGTAGGATAGTTAAAAGATTATACATAAATCATCTGTTAAACTACTATATAGATATTTTGAGACTTTTTTTCTCACCTCTTAATTGAAAACATGCTCTCTTCTTCACTTTCAGACTCATTTTCCAACGTCGTGATCGAAGGCGTGATACATGGAGTTTTCTATCCGGATCTTCAGCCGAGGTAGAGCTGAATCTGAGGGGAACGCTTGATATTTTTGCACCATTTTAGGTGTTTGTCAGGAAGAACATAACATGCTAACATAGACTGAGCCTCATCTACATTTCCCAAAGCATTTAGCACAAGTCCATTTCTTTTAAAAAGAAAGAAAGAAAGAAAGAGAGTGCACCTGATCTCAGAAGAAATCCTCACCAAACACTAAATCATGTTTTGTCTCTGTAGTCACTAACTTTCTCAACATAGTTAAAAACACATATAAGCTATAAGCTACACTTTGACAGCTTAACTTGGATGTTTCAAAGCATAATGATCAAAACAGGAAAGGATCAAGAAGATTTATAGGCATGATAGGGTTATTTCTATTGACATAAATGAATGAAATAAATAACCAGAGTCAACTGGAAACACAAACAAGAGGCTCATCGATGTCGGGGACACTTGAAAGGTGAAATGCTAACACCAGGTAGACTGAAGGTTAGTTTACCAGAAGCAGAGGAGCATTTCTGACCTGTTAGGACAAAGTCCAGGCCTGAAATGTGGAGCTGGATGGATCATCACGGCCTGCAGACACCAAGCTGCCACTCCCTTTGTAGCGCCACTGATGTGGTTTTGATTTTGTTTTGAGCTGCCGAACGGAGCCAACAGAGGGAGCGTAGCGGGACGATTTTTCAAGAGAGTGTTTGTGCATTGAGCTGAAGTTGACAGCTCCGTGCCACATGTTAGGTTGGAAGTGATGGAGCTTTATAAATAGACCGAGGGCAGCGATGTGGTGTGGGCCAGGAGACGTCTGAAGAAGTGTTGCAGCGTTGACAGCGAGCTCTACAGGAGGAGCAGTTTGGTGAGGATGTGATTAAGTCGAGATTTTGGGGTGAAAAGCTGCTTTGAGAATAAACCACAACAGAAATAAACATACGGCGCAACCTGTGAGTGAAGAAAGACGTGTTTAGCTGGAAGCGGGCGTCGTCGGGAGTTTCAGAAATCAGATGCTGACGGAGCAGTTCTAGAGGATTACTGCAAATCCAGGGTGCTTCTCCTTTTCTGTTTCAGAGTTTCAGTGAGATATGAGTGTAAGAAAAGTCGATGGGAATTATTGTCATCCAAAACTACACACATGACCTACTTAGATGTAGATCTAAGTAAGACAGCTAAATCTGGTCATAGCCTGTGAAGAAATAAATCCCTGTATTAAACATTAGATTAAAGTCTTGATCCGACACAATCCTGTCTAACTGTCCCCAGATCTCACAGAAACTGACTTCAGACACTGCAGGTGCAAGTAGATTTTCACTTAGAGGCTTGAGTTTGTGCACAAATGAGGATTTTGTGTCCTGATAACACTTAGTAAAGACCAGCATCTAACACTAATGTTGAATGTACAGATAATACAGAAGGCCAGTTGTGGAGTTGTGGTGATCAGAGGCACAGTCATCATAATGTAAAGGGATGCAAAGACTGTTTTATTTTAAAGAGAATATGTAAAATTTACAGCCAGTAACATGTTGTGCAATATCGAATTAATTACAGTCTTTGTGTTGGTCCTTCCAGAGCCCGACCAGTTGCCTCAATACTGACCTCAATATATCAGCCGATATTCTTAATATATGTTGGTCATGATGAAAAGGGAAAATGATGGCCTCGCTGTTTAAATTTCAAACAATGTATTTCATAAACTCGATGTTAACTGACTGTGAAGACACCGCTTGACTCCGCACCTGCTCTGCTACATGTGCTGCAGACAGAGCTGCTTTTTCCAGAGGAACCATTATGTGAGGACACTATTTCTAGCATTATATTCTGTAAAACAAGCATATCGAACTACATATTCATCAATACCGATGCATCTATGATAGGCAAACATCGAGCGATAATGTCGGTCGTATATATCGGTCGGGCTCTCGATCTTTATGAATTTTAGTGAAACTGCAAAACATCTCACCTCGTAAAGGCTCTAAATAAGGTGTAGCTGTTGTAAATCGTCATGTGACTTCCTGGAACAGTTTATGTGCTTTTTTAGAGCTTTCTCATGTGACTGGACCTCCACCACACATTTGTACTGAAATGAATCCTGACTAACGAACCTCAACTGAAGAGATCATGATTTTGTTTTAACAAAGCAAATCGTTTCCTAGAAATCCATGTTGTAGATGTATGTGAATTTATCATGAGTAATATGTGTCATTTCTGTGCCATAATGCCAACCTAAAGTGAACACTGGAATCCTACTGTAGCACTTTGAGATGGATGTTATGAAAAATACTGACACTAATAAAATTCATTATTTCCTCAAACCGAGTTAGAGTTGATTTCTTAATTAAAAAATTAACAGTGAATTTATTGACACCATGAGCTCTTTATTAGAAAAAAAAATGACTAAAAAAAGGCAGCAGATACACAAGCTAACAATTGTTTTGTATTATATTGTCAGTTTGTTTCACACGTAGCTTAAAAAAAAAAAAAATCACAAAAGTTTTGAAATCAGTAAATTTTCACATGTTGTGTAAACGTGGCTTCTGGAAGTTTGTCCTGAATTATTCAACAGAATTAAAGGTGGGATATGAACTGAAAGTGAACCAACAGAAAGATGAGTTTACACCCAGAATTATCCTCTCCACTGATATCTGTCCCCTTGAAACCTAAAACCATTCAGTCACAAGTTTCCCCTCAATCTGAATCTTCATTCAAGACCAAGCAGCATGAATAATTTAGCTTATTTATAATAGATTCTTCTAGCAGATCTTGCAAGGCCTTGTAGCTGTCAAAAAGCACTTACTTTTCTCATTTTTTAACTAAATGTAGTCGGTTAACGTACGCTTTTCTGCTGCAGCTGTAACAGAAACTTATCTTCCGTAATAAAGTCAGATTCTTCAGCAAAATCTGTAACAAAATACTGATTTTGCCTTTGGAAATAATCTGGAAAAATATTTCAGAAGCATAGAAAATGTTAAATCCTTTGATGTCTGGGCAGCGATGTCCCAGCAGTAACAGTCCAGTAGTAATAACACACACGTCAGACCAGAATGTGTGATCCAGCACCTGCAGGAAACTCATCAGTACCGAAAATCTTTGGTCCCAGCGGCATTAAAGTTCTCCGTGACCGACCTCATCCTTGAGCCGCTCGTCTTGGTTGGCCTCAGCCTGAGGTTCTTTCATGTTGGCGAAGGCGACTTCCCTTGTGAGCTGCTCCAGTGGAGGGAGACCCACCGCCAGGTTTCTCATCGCAATGGCTGTCATCAAGAAGCTAAAAGACAAGAAAACAGTTAATGAGATGCAGTATGTTCACAGATGCTTTTAGGTTCTGGATGTTTCACTCTTAGGCCTTCAAAGTTTGCTATAGTGCGGTGGCTATTCGTATTCTTACCAACACAGAGCTTGACTCTGTGAAGGTAAGTCAACCCAGAATATTTGCAGAGTCCACATTTTATAGGGATGGTCAGAGGGTAGGGAGAGCCGTATGTAAACACAAGGGTGAATAGTGTTTAATTTGCGTTTGGTTGCTAATCAGTAACAGAGGGTAATACAACAAAGAACAAAAGCTGGTTGAATCAAGAGGTCTGGCAGACAATAAAAGGTAAGATGGAGGTCTGACAGACAGTAACAACAGATAAAATGATTGTGGATGATCGTGGGAAATGGAATGAAGGAGTGACACTAGAAGGTATTCATAGCAAAAGGTGTGCTGTTTTCTTCATCATGCACTTTATAGCATGCTATTGTGCTGTTAAAATGTCCAACACTCACCCTCTCCGTATCGTATAATACTTCTTCCCAGCAAATCGTTCAAACCGCTCCAGCACGCCGGCCTCCCGGCGTTTCTTCACCTCCTTCATGCGGCGCTGCCTCTTCAGGAACAGACGCACAATCGGGTCGGTGGCGTTGACCTCCGCCTCACCGTCGTCTGCGGCTACTAGAGGCTGCAGCTCAGGAGGGAGAGGCTCAGTTTCTGTGGGGGGAGAGAGACGAGTCAATGTCTGAGGACAGTTTTTCAGCTTTTCAGCAAAGTTAGCACACTGCGTGGGAGCTGAACGTGATTTTCACTGACATCCAGTGATGTGCAAAGACGCTTCAGATGTTTAAGTCTGTCATGGAATACCATCAGGAAGGCATCAGATGAGTCTACAGTTTTATTCTGAAGCATGACCCTCAGTCACAACACTCAAAAACTACAACTATGTTTAGTAGCATGAAGAACTACAAGCCCCACAGAGCTCTGATCTAAACACAATGAAGTCAGTTTTGTATTTGGGTCAATATATAATTGAGGGACTTTTGAAGTCTATGGGGTTTATCTTGCATACATTTTTATGTAAAATAAAAAAAACTGATGTTTATTTATGTTCATTATGATCATGTCTTTACAAATTCCAGAATTATTTTTTATGGAAACAATCACTTATTAATAAAAAATGACTGGACATCACAAAAATGTCAACTAAATAACCGTCAGAATTTAATAACAACCACCTTCTAATTATACAGACGACCTTAAAAGTAGGGTGAGTCAAGTGTGGATTTATCGCATGTCAGCGGGTCTACTACAATATATTAATGAATAACTTTCAGTTTTACTCAAGTATATATAATATTTAGAAGAATCTTTCTGTAAAAATGCCATGTGGTGTTTGGTTAGAGGCGGCCATGTTGATTTTCGGCTTGAAAACAGTAAAAATACCAACTATGTTACAAAAAGTCCCGCGATCATATATTGACCCATTTGTTGAAGAGCTGGTTTGGAAAAACCTACCTGTCAAGTACCTTGAAAAAATTTTGCTGGACTTGTTTAAGAAGGCTAATTGATCAAAAAATACTTTTGAAAGCATGTTCAACTACTTCAAGTGCTTAGAAAATGTCTTTGCTTTGACATACGAGCGTCTTTCAAGCAGTTCTCAGCCTCACCAGAAAAAGTCGTGAGAAAAACCGTTCTCGTATTATTTTGACAGTCTTCTTCAGTGCACTTCAATCTTTGCTGTCCTTTCACAAAGAAGGTCACATCTTGAGCCTTTTACTCCCAAAAAGCATTCATGACTTCATCATCAATCTGAGAAAGGCTTCAACCATACGGGTAGGATTTCAGTTTAGGAAACAGATAGTCAGACGACCGGGTGAGGAAGGTTCATGTTGCAACAGTTAGAAGCCACATTTAATTGCTTCAAACATTTAAGTTTTTGTGGACAGTAAGGCTTTATAGTATACTGTTATGCTCCAAAATGGGAGTTACGCCCTTTGTTTACAGGTGAGGCCCACGGCTTTTTAAAGCACCCTTGTAATGACGTAAACTGCCCGCAGACATGCACACGTTTTCACCTGTTCCATTACGAACTCGCTCCTGGAGCTCAAACAGTTTGGTGAAGTTCTCCTGCAGCGCCGCCTCAGTGGTGTTCACATAGATGTACATGTAGCAGGAGGGACCGTCGGACACCGTGTACACCTTATGATAAGCCCCAGCAGGCACCTACACACAGTCACATCACGGTAAACACTAAAGTGTGCCAAGTCTGAAACAAACATTAGCAGCGATGACGACAGTGTTGCTTTACTTGTATCTGCTCGCCAGGCTGCAGAGTGTGGTTCTTCTTCTCCCCCACTATCTCAACGCTCACTTGGCCCTGGAGAACATGGATGCTGGTGTTTCCCAGATCTTCACTCACAAAGTTCTCCAAGTGGAGACCTAAAGGGTGACATAATGTCAGTTAGCACAAATGCAGCTTCTACCATAAAATAATAAGAATAAAGAGGTCACAAACTACATAACTTTAATCCATCTAAAGGAAAGGAGAACAAGGAAAGATTTGTAACCTGGGAAGTCAGCAATGAAGACAATTTCAGTCTGATTGTCCAAACTGCCCTCAATCTCCTGGAACTTTGTCCTCCAGGGTGAGAGATCGACTAGGAGAGGCATCAGCCAAGGATTTGGTTTGAAAGGCGACCATTCAGCCTTTACAATGTCCACACGAGGGTCAAAGATCCTGAGAGAAGAGCAAATTCCACAATCTTACTCTTGTTTTATTATGATTTTTAGAATATAACCACTTTAACAAAAGACTGTGGTACCTCTGCTGGAAGCGTTCATTGATGGACACCCAGATGTCAAAGTAGATTTCTGGATCAGAGATGTTGTACCGCGGCAGGAGCTGATGGAGGCAAGTAGCGTACTGCTTCAGCATGTCGCCGTGGTCTTTCCAGCGTTTGCTCTGTGTGAACACCTGCAGTACACAGACAGGATTTTTGTTCATTCGTTTATAAATCAGCTGAGCTACAGATAAGAAAAGATTTCAATCCATTATATTTTCAACAATTTTATGGCAGTCTATGCATTTTATGAAAGTTTGTCTGTTTTTAGTTCTATTACACACAGGTAATGCCCAGGTAACAGGTTTTTGTAATAAACCTTAAAAGTGGTGGAAAATCACTTACAGCTAGTTAGCCAAAGTGAGAATTCTTCCTGCGTAGCTACAAGTTACAAATCAGTGTTTTTTGTTTTTTTTAGTATATTCACTCAGCCAATTGAAACGCAAGACCATGTGAGAAATGCGGAACAATTTTATCCTTTTACAATAGTACTATTGTTCATTACATATTTTTTGATACCTGATAGTTTGATAAGTAGTCTCACATGAATAATGTCTGTGTTGTCAGACTGTCTCCAGTAACAAAGGTGATCACTGAGTGAATTTACCAGTTAGCATGTTCTGCTAAGATTGTGTCAATAAAAAATATCTAAAATCCCTCTAATGCGTTGCCCACATACTCCCTGTAACTCACCCCTGGGTTCAGGTATCCGATTTCACCAGTTACTCCATCTTTGTAGGTGATCTTCACATGCTGGTGGCTGCGAGAGTGAACCATCATGTCCCACGAGTAGCCGTACAGGCCGTTTGTCCAGTTGTTGTAACCCTGGACAAAAACAAAAAACCAAGACATTTTAATGCTTCAAAACATCACATTTTCTTGCTTTAAAATTACAGTTAGTCAAGAGGTTATCAGCGACTGAATGATGGAGTCACCAGTCTGAGCTGCTGTTTGCTGTGGACACATGACTTTTGACTCCGATTGAGCAACTGTGACTCTCAATAGGTGACTCAGAGAAGGCTTAAAAGATTTTTTGCTCACAATCCTTCTGAACAAAAGATTCAATTCAGTGAAGCAGTGAAAGATACGTGTGCAACTGTTGACAAGCTGTTTTTATTGCAGTCATGTGTAGAAGCTTTTTATGCTGAAACAGTGAGGAGGTCGTACTGTACCTGTGTGATAAAGTGGGAATAGGGCATGAAGAACTGCTCAGTTATGTAGAGAATAGTAAAAAAAGCTCCAAGCTTGTGCTTAAATCTCAGTTTAGAAACTCTGGCAACAGCTGGGGTCTCCTGCCGCTCACTGCTGGTGCTTTGGCTCTCAGGATAAACACAGGAGGTGCTGGTCTGAGACTCCGGTGAGGTGAAGGGCAGGACTGACTCCAGGAAGGATGGGAAATGGCCGAAGAATCTTCTCGGCCAATCGGTGTAGCAGAAGAGAGGGCTGGTGGCCAACATCGTGTAGGAGAACATCCCTGAGGAGAGTCAACATTCAATAAAATTAATTTAAACACAGGGATTAAAGGCAGAATGAAAAGTATTCCTGGCAACAAGGAGGATGTTTTAATGAAGTGAGGCTGAAGACTCACCGATGCTGAAGAGCTGAGAGTTCATACAGTGGAAGTAGGAAACAAAGAAAATGCCATAAGGCCGCGTTACATCAAAAAACAGCAGATAGCCGGCGCTCAGATCCAGCATGAGACCGCCTCCGTGCACCACCAGCAGACTAACTAGCTCCACCGGAAGAATTGTTCTAGAAAAAGAAGGTACAGATTGATCAGAGAGAGAACTCACAGTCAGGGATTAAACGCTGCTAATTAATACTTGGAGTGACTTTATCTGCAGTCACTGAGGTGGCAGTTTGGTAGCTTAAGTTTGACGCATTCAGCTTCAAATTAACAGTGTCTCTGCTCGGTTGTAATGGATGTTTCTTTTATTGACGGAAGTTGCAGGTAAGTTATCATTCAGTCAACATTAAGTTTCCCATAATGTTCAACTGCTTGACACGGCGTTCAAGCACGGTCAAAAACTGGTTTCCTTTCCCCAAACTGCACACCTGCCTTCATTCATTCATTAACAGGTATATATGAGGTCCCCTCCCTACAGAGGACAAACCCGTGGTTCCTAAAGCCACACCCACACAGTCATACCGACACTAACAATAATCAAAACAAATAAACCATATTTTGGCTCCAACAATACTTACTTGAAGGGATCAAAGAGCCAGTGGTGTGCCAGATATGACATGGAGTAACCCTCCACCCAATCAGCATCCAGCTTCTTGATCCCAGCGATGAAGTAAACTATAAATATCTTTGAGGAACAAACACAGACACCATTAGATCACCTACTCACAGCGTGTTCATCACTACTACTAGAGTTAACAGAATAGAATAGAATGAAATGCTTTAATTGTCATGATACACACACAATGTATAACGAAATTAATGACAACTCTTGTGATGTGACAGCTTTAATGTGTTCAGTACTCATACTGCACTTGGGTAAAACTTGGTGGTGAATGTGGAGGTGCAGGCCTGGATGGATCTGTATCTTTTTCCGAGAATAGGCCTGGGTGTGAACTGTCAGAGATGATGCTCCTGGCCCTGCGCAGACGTCTGGTGTTACAGATATCTGACAGAGAGGACAGCTGTGCTCCTATGATGCTCTGTGCTGACTTCCTGACTCTTTCCAGAGCCTTCTTTTCAGCCTGAGAGCTGCTTCTGTAGCACACTAAGATGCTATTGGTGAGGATGCTTTCTACAGAACATCTGTAGAAGGACAACAGCAGTTCCTGGGACAGGTTGACCTTCCTCAATGACCTTAAAAAGTACAGACACTTTTTCAGAAGGGCATTGATGTTAGTGCCCCATGTAAAGTCCTGAGAAATGTATGTTTCCAGGAATTTAAAGTCACTGACCCTCTCCACGGTGTCCCCTCGGATAAGAAGAGCGGGAGGGTCCTTTTTCCTCCTGAAGTCCAGCACCAATTCCACACACAGTCCAGCACAATTTATTAAAAATTCTAAAGTATATTCTATATTTAACTGGGCTGCAAAGTTCCTTGGTGATTAGCAATTTTGCCTTAACCCTCCTGTTGTCCTCATTTACGGGCACCAAAAAATATTGCTTCCTCGTCTGAAAATAATCCAAAAATTCAGCAAAAAAATCCCCAAATTTCTGAAAATTTGTAAAACCTTCAGGAAGAAAATTCCAATAATTCCTAAAAAAGTTTCCCTAAAAATTTTATTTACAAAAAATCTCTCAAATTTGGCAAGAAAATTCTTGTAAATACTTTCAAAAAATGAGTAAAAATCTTCAAAAAATCCTAAAAATATCTGAGATGATTTCATATATATCAGTAAAATCTCTAATATTTTCTTTAAGAATAATCACAAAAAATCAACCAAAATCCAGCAAATTTCACTGGATTTTGGTTGATTGTTTGTGAATGTTCTTAAGAAACATTTTTAACTTTTCTTTTTTTCCACCAAAAAATGTTCAAAGATTTCCCCAAAATGTTGAAAATGTGGACATCAGAAGCTTCTCTGTGAAAATATATATATATATTTCCATATTTTTAAACTTTAAAGCTAGAACATCCCCAGTTCACATCCTGGCCTTCCTGGGATCTTTCTGCATGGAGTTTGCATGTTCTCCCTGTGTGTGCGTAGATTTTTCCCAGGTCCTCCAGCTTCCTCCCACAGTCCATAAACATGCTGAGGTTAATTGGTGAGTCTAAATTGTCCGGAGGTGTGAATGTGAGAGTGATTGTTTGTCTGTATATGTAGCCCTGTGATAGATTGGCAACCAAGTCAGCTGGGATAGACTCCAGCCTCCCTACGATCCTAATGAGGACTAAGAGGTGTATAGAGAATGGATATATCTGACCAAAAACCAAAACTGTACAAACCTGTGTCCTCAGCAATGTGTAGTTCCACAGAGGCACATGAGCATTCCTTATAGAAGGTCTCCGCAATCCATCGATAGACCTGCAAACACACAAACACAGGTATAAATGACATAAACTAACAAGCACACACACACAAACTGCTACAACAGCAAACATCGTCTCACCAGTATCTGTTGCCATCCATGAGTGTGAGCTGAAACCCAATGAGGCCATACAGGTACGAGTGGTTGTTCCAGGCGGTTTTGTCCAGGAAGAAGATGTACCAGTAGGTTGAGATGAACAGGAGGCAGGAGAGACGGTAGAAACAGCCGAGCATGATGCCCAAGGCGCCTTCAATTAGAAACACAAATGCAAAACTTGTGTTAATGATAAGAAGAGTTTCTGTCACTGATAAAAACTCACATTGTTTTACACATAAATATCTCTAGTCCATGAGAAGTTTGACTCATCCTGTGAAAACAGTTGCATAATATCTTCTATGGATCTGAAATTTTGTCAAGAAGAAGAGGAAAACATCACAGCGATCTATTTGCTGTTGGGACATTTTAAATGGAAAAGCTGCTTTACTAACTGTGGTTTGATCTGGAGAGCTTGACAGACGTGAGGATTTAGCAGGCAAAGAGGATGGAAGCAAAAGGATGGTGATGGTGGGTTTTTTTTTGTTTCACGGTCAGTTGATGAGGTGCGACACAAAAACTTGCAACTTTAATGTGGGGAAAATCAATAGATTGTAAAAACATGAGCAAAAAGACATTATTGTAAATTGCCTTGCCACAAAAAAAAAGAATCAATAAAAAGTCAAGTCAAATCACTGTTATTTATATGGCACATTTAAAACAACAACATTTACTCAAAGTGCTTTGAAATGGAGAAATAAGACTGACAAATTTGCCTCAATTATTGAAATATTACGATAGGACATTAGATAAAATCTTATTAATCCCATTCATTTATTTATGCCAGATACTGCTCAAAAAACACCAAAATGGCACAAAGGTTAGAGCAAAGGTTAGGTGTCTGTGTCTGGACCACATTTGGAATAAAGACAGGGTTGTAAACGCTCACAGGGTCTAAGAATCAGACTAATTCCTGGGTAGGTTTTCTATGGCTCGGACGAGGAAGAATCTGGGGTGCCGATGAAATCACAATGTGAGGCATAACCTCCTTAAACAGTGTTCATTTGTGACTGTTTGGTCGACATTCGTGCAATACCGCTCTTTGAAGATGCATTTTAACATTGAATTTTTTGCACAAACTTATTTTTTTTAACGTTGAATACAATCATTTTAATTTTTTCCCTTGTGGTTATTGACAGTAGACAAGCATAAGATCTAAGTACTTTACTAAAAAAAAAAAAAACTTAAATAAGACTAGATTAGAGATTTTTAAGCTTGAAGTACATTAGGGTTGAACTCCTTCAAAATTATATGCTCTACAAACTCATAAAGGACATGGACATATAATGTTTGTTCTGACACGACAGAATTTTGTACGGCATTATAAAGCTGTGTTTTAATGATATAATAAAGGTATATGTTGTTGTTGTTGAATATCAATCCTAGAAGTACATATAAGTAGTTTCGTACTCAGGCTGGTGTGTCCATTTAGGAAAGTACTAAGTTTTGTAGTTCCTAATTATTATTTAATCAGTATTGATTTACTCAGGTTAATTGTTATTTTGTTCTACTGTTTGTTTACTTTCAAAGCAACACTAAGAGCTACATTTGCGTTACAGGTCAAAACCTCACTTGCAGCGGTTAACTGGCTTGGGGGCAAAACATAAATAGCATAAGTGCTTCCATCTTTACTACAGTCAAACACCCTGGTAGAGTATGCCCCATAAAATGACTGCATCCGTTCAAAAAGAGGTGGGGGGTCTCTTTGTTCATTAAGTCACTTTAAACAGTGAGGTGATTTCTGTACTTACATGACTAGATATCTAAAATGTCATTTAATATCCAAAAAGAACAAAATAGATATGCTGAATTGAGGGGAATCAAAGATATCTTGAACTAGTCAGAACTAAACTGCAAATATCTGAAACTGGAATTAATACTTGTTCAGTTGCAGGAATTCCAGAGTGTGAATTGAGGATATTTGCATTTACAGTTAGTATATTCATAAAAGTCGATATCTGTGAATCCATGAGCACATGAATGGTAAAAGCGAGGTCATTTGTCAAAGGAAACAAGACAGTGTGGAAACCTGAAATGTTCTTTTTGACTGGAAAGAGCTGAACTGTTGATATCTGCAGGACATTTCTGGTTTAGTCTAGCCACTACATGTTAAAATAACTTGCCATAGGTGTGATTCTCTACCATGAAGCAAGCAGTGTGACCCACCCAGGAACATCACAGCGTACACCAGGTACATCCAGTCCATCGGCAGCGGCTGTAAGAAGTTGAAGAGGGGAAATCGACACACAGGAGCCCCGTCCAGATACTTATAGTCCAAGTGACTGAGCCCACGTTCCTGTGTGATGTCGATAGCCATCAGCAAACCTGTTTAGAAGACACACCATGAGCCAAGGCACTATTTTCAACAGCTAGAATGAGAATGTGACTATTAATTTACCAAACAAGCAGCGGAAGATGCCCAGAGATGCAGGGTCAGTGGGGCGGTTCAGGAGGGTCACCAGGTTCTGCCAGGAGATCAGGTCCTCCTTCTTGAACCCAAAGATCTGCTCCATCTTGGTTTTGGTGGGTGTTTTTTCACTTTTAGGAGGTGCATCCTTCTTTGCAGTTTGCTCTTCTCCATCACTGCTCACAAGAGCACCTAAACAGGAAACAGAGTCGAGTTTGTGATTAAAAAATTGGATGTAAACCAACTTACTGAGCTTCGTTTATGAATTACTGCATGATTTACAGCACGTCCAGCTCCTATTAGGACACGCCTCTGGTTTAGACAACCGCTTATTCAGTGATAAACGTTGGTCCAACCGGTTGTTACACGAGACCACAACAACACAACGTCTCTGCTGACAGTAAGCTCACCTGCAGTAGCGTCTCTCGTCTCCATTTTCTTTCCTAAATGCCGGGTTGCGATTCGGGATAGGGGGTCTCTCTGCTCTCCCTGCCCCAGGTGGAGGTGTCCTGCGTGGGTACGTCTGGACCGGACAAAGTTTACGTGTCACACACAGGAGCCCGAGGGACAGACAGGAGGAGGAGGAGGAGGAGGAGGAGGGAGGTCCGGGAGATCCGGGAATGTTGTGAAACAGGTTCTCGACTTCTATTGGCTAATTCTTCCAATATCCCGCCTATCAGAGGGCGGTTTCTAATGCGTCACATCCGGTCTGAAGCATCTGAATGTGGAATATTTACATAAAAGCAAACACGTAAAATACTGAAAAAATAAGTAAATATCTTATATGAAAATGTATTAATGTATGTAGAGGATACAAGATTGTGTTCAAAATCAGAGAAATTTGATAATCTAAATGTATGTGTCTCTTAAGTCGATAAAAATTGCAATGTTGCAGTAGCTTATGTACAGTGGGGGAAAGAAGTTTTTGGACACCCCATACATTTGTGAAATATTGCATTAAGGATCACTCTTAGGTCTTCAAGTGCAATTTATTTTAGTTCAATCACAGCTATGATATATAATAAGCAAATCCTTTAAAAAGCCTTTAAAAACTTCAAATCGATTGGTTCCATAAAAATAAGAAATTTTGAGTCTCGGGTCATTTTAGTTTTGTTAATTTTTCTTGTATACAATAAACAAAAAAAACACCATTTGTATTTGTTTTTGTCTGCCTAATGTGGCCACACCTTTTGAAAAACAAAAAAGATTTTTCCACAAACTTTTGTGATAATATTTGAAAGTGTGTAAAATTTTAAGCATGTCCGGAAGCTTTCTTCCACCACTGTACAAATCAAAAACACATTTAAAACTATTTTTAAAACATGAGACAGATGACAAACATCAGACAGAATAAGACCAAAACAAAACAAGAAAAAATATTACAAAAATGAGACACAAAATGACAAAAACGAGAAACAGAATAAAAAAATAGACAAATTACACAAAACAAAACAAAAGAGTCAGAAATGAGACAAAAAAGTTACAAAGTGACAAAAAAAATGGCAAAAGAACAATGAACAATCTAGTATTTTTCTTTATGATCAAAACAACCTGTCATGGTCTACAAATTATTTTAAATTTATAGTTTTACAAATTTGCAATCTGCAGTTAATGTCTTCTCTGTAATTTTGACACAGTATAAAGTTGTCCCGGCAGACCGGACCCTGTCACAATATGATTTTTTTTTTTCCTCTAGCAATTCTTTTCCTTTTCCATGATCCAGATAGACTCAGTCAGTGGATCCAAAACTGAGGCAGCTTTTTGTTTCTAGATCATTTTATTACAGGGCTGCACAGTGGAGTAGTGGTTAGCACTTTTGCCTTGCAGCAAGAAGATCCCCAGTTCACATCCTGGCCTGGGCCTGGGATCTACCTAATTTGATTTGATATGGGGCTGCACAGTGGACTAGTGGTTAGCACTTTTGTCTTGCAGCAAGAAGATCCCCAGTTCACATCCTGGCCTGGGCCTGGGATCTACCTAATTTGATTTGATATGGGGCTGCACAGTGGACTAGTGGTTAGCACTTTTGTCTTGCAGCAAGAAGATCCCCGGTTCATGTCCCAGCCTTGGATCTTTCTGCATGGAATTTGCATGTTCTCCCTGTGCATGCGTGGGTTTTCTCTGGGCACTCCGGCTTCCTCCCACAGTCCAAAAATATGCTGAGGTTAACTGATTATTCTAAATTGCCCGTAGGTGTGAATGTGAATGTGAATGTGATTGTCTGTCTGTATATGTAGCCCTGCGACAGACTGGTGACCTGTCCAGGGTGTCCCCTGCCTTCGCCCGAGTCAGCTGGGATAGACTCCACCACCCCCCGCTTCCCTCGTGAGGATAAAGCGGTGTATAGAGAATGGATGGATGTTTTAGAAGTCTCTAAAAGACACATGGTTATATGAAGGGTAACCTTGTTTATTGCCTTGTTGAACTGAAAATAAATTAGGTCAGTTTATGAGTGAAATTCACAAATCAAATCCAGTTTTATAGATAGAACTACCTTTGGAACCACAATATTTATAGTTATATTTATCTTTACTAAAAACATCTTTTGTTGTTAAGGAATACTCCTTCTTACAGGTTTGATTATTTCTTTAAGGGTTTGAACGGTGACTACTTCTTTTTGTTGTCTATAGAAACCGGGTATATGTTTTGCCCATTGCCAATGATTGTAGACTAAACACTTTATCTGACTCAGGATTTAGGTTAGTCTCCACTCAGTGAGGTCTTGGTGTAACTGGGTTTGTTATTTGGAGTTGTGTGTGAGTGGGAATGAGGTGTGAGAGGTTTTGAAGTGGTCTAAAACGGAGAAACATGAAAGGTTTTTGTGAACCAGTTGGTTTGGATGCAGTGATTCTGTCTCACTCAGGCAGCCAGGAGACTATAATGAGGCTTTTCAACATCACAGGGAGGCTTTTTGTGTGTCTTTTTTCATCTTGTTATTTATTTTGGATAAAGGTAAAATTTGATATTTGCATATCTAATTTATATATAGAACAAGTTGCATTTCTGATCTTTTGTTTTTACTTTAAACATGCTTCCAAGTGTGGATATTTTCTCATATTTTGTTCTAACATGAATATATTATGTTTCCGTTTATTGCACACATGACAAAGAAAAGTCATCATGCTTCATGTATGTTAGATATGTTGTAAAACATGTTATAAGTGTGCAGTAAAATGCTTTTATTAAAACTTGTGCATTCAATTCAAAGTGCAAACTAACAGTTAGACATGATATTCAGCATGTTTGGTTCTTTGAAAAATTTTATAATTTTGTAAAACCCACAGCATTGCCTTTTCTGCTGTGAATATTGATTTGCATTTTTCCATAGTATTTTTTTAAAGTCTGCATTCAGAGTCAACAGGAGGCAATATGAAAATGAACAAAATTAGCACATTCTTCTATCAGATGACGGTCGAGGTAAGCTTATTTGGCTCAGATATGATCCAGCCTGTTTGAAGCTGGTCATGACTGCTGTAGTGAATGCATAATCCTGACAGTAAAACACAGAGGTGGCAATGATTTTTGTTGCAATTTTGTTTTTGTTCCTATTGTGGAATGTGTATTTTTAAAATAGTAAATCCAAAATTCTGTTTTTTAAGTTAAAGTGAAAACCAAATACCCTACTATTCAATGAAGAAATAAAGCAAGTACTGAGAGGTGATACAGTAATTTCAGAATCAGAATCAAAATCAGAATCAGCTTCAAAGGCCAAGTACGTACATTAAAGGATTTTGGTTTTGGCTGTTGGTGTCACCCTAGGAATATGGAAAGAAAATAATAATAATAATAATAATAATAATAATAATAATAATAACAATAATAATAATAATAGAGACACTACAGAAAGAAGAACAGGGGAAAAAATACTAGTAATAAATCTAACACAATATATACATAGATATATAGATATTTACTAGCTAGAAAGGAATATATCAACACATTTAATAAAATTTAACAACAAAGTGACATAGCATAGCACTCGTGTTGTATACTGTATGTTAACAAACAAAATAGGACCTGTTGAATCCTGAATCTAATCTCTGTAATGTATTTGACTGATGGTGTGTTGTCATCGGTCTGGCTTTAGGGGGCGCCAGTAAGCGCAGTCGCCGCATGTGTGACGTTCAAATACTGCTGTGAAGCACCGAGAGAAGAAGAAAAACAAAAGCAGCCTTTAGATTTTCTGGGTAGTTACACATCATCTCCTGCCTCTGGGTCCATATTTACTGATCTTTTTAGAACAATGTAACTGGAACCAGAGGGAGTTTTGTGCTCTGGAAGCTCGTTTGGAGCAGCAGACAGTCAGAAGAAACGCTGTTACTCCTCTCAGACGTGCTTTTGTTTGCTATTTTGGCAGCTAAGCTAGCTCTGAGGTTAGCTCCCCTCGGACTGGCTCGTCAACGTCTGTCAGACTGTCTGACCTGAGATTATCAGACATTAACCTTACACCTGCCCTGCACTGATCGTCAGGTAAGTTAGCCAAGTCCCTTTTCTGTAAACAAACCGTGCATCAGGCTAGCATGGGATGAGAGAGGAGCCCTTGATTTTGCTGTGGACAGGTGGTGCAAATTAAACTTCTCCCAGGCTTTGTGCTTGTTTTGTAGCATCATCCTCAAAAATGCTAGTACATAATAATATCCAATACCTTTAGACCATATCTGACCTTTAACTAAACTATACTAATTAGTTTGAGCTAATGCGATATGTCTTTTTTGTAGATATTTTAGTAGTTACAGAATGGTATTTTTGATATATTTGCGACATTCATTCATTCATTCATAGATAGATAGATAAACAAACTTCGTCTGTCCTAAACGCATCACAACACATAAGAGCACACTTAAAACACAAGCTCACAAAGTACAGACGTCTAAAAGAAATTTTATAAGAAACATGTATGTAGTGTTCAGTGTCTTATTTCATTTTGTGGGGTGGTTGTTGCAGTGGGAATAAAGGGTTTTTATACATGTTTATGTAGGCGATAATTTGTCTTAAATTCAAAATAACACAACATAACTTTGAGGAATTGTCTGAACTGTGGATTATGATGTCAGAGCATCTCATTCATTTTACATCACAGTCAAATCTATTGTTTGAGTCATAAATTGTAATGCAGTGTGCTAAAATGAGTTGTCCATCACCACTCATTTAAATGTCCCATGTGGTTAAAGTTCACTTTTATTTAACTTTGCGTTTGTTACAAATTTAGGGGTGTAAACTAAAAGCTGTTAGGACATGAAGATGTTTACTTCTGACGTTCCTCAATCCACCCTACAACTAGTTAGCCTCTCTGCTTTCAGGTCAAGAAGTATTTCACTGAGCTGCTACATACCAGCTAACAAACCAGCAGTCATCGAGTTCAGACTTAGTTTAAACCTGCTCACTGCTTTCATATGAGTTATTCAGAAAGTGTAGCCACACCACAGTCCGCCAGGTTTATTTACATGCTAGAGCTGCTTCTGCTAACTGTAAAATGTCTCACTTACGAGCAAAACACACCAAATGTTCTGCTGTTGACTACGAGAGGAAACACAAGCGTCTACATGCACTCTCAAGATCTAAAGAACTGAAGACATGGTAAATTACTATAATTTTTTATGGCAGTCTCATCACAACTGGTGGAAAATCCTTAGTGTCAGCATTACTGTGGCTGTCATTACTGTTAGCTTTGACAGTTTGCCTGCAAGTCAGAGATTGTTGGAAATTTCAAAGATGAGGGACATTCAGAGATGACGGAAACTGTAAGACTGATTTTAAATCGGTAACCAAGAGCTGTGTGTGTTACTTTGTTTTCATGTAACCAGACTTTGACCATTGTTTACATCTGTTTGCTTCTATTCTGCTTCCTGTGCTCACATTAACAACATTTTAATACAGCTGGATTACCTATAAAGGTGTGCTCATTTACATACTTTACTAACTTCAATTCCTGAAGGACACAAGCCTTGCTACAACTGCCAAAATCCCAAACAGGCATATTGATTCGTACAGCTGTGGTTCAAAGTGAATTTTTGGCGCAGCTGACCTGTTTGTTTTGTATTTCTTTGAAGGGATAAAGATGGGAAACCTGGGCAGCAGGTTCCAGTCCCCCTCTCAGGGACCAGAGGAGGCTGCAGAGGGTACAAGTACCGGCCGCAAACATGGCTGTGACTGTAAGAAGAGGAAACGAAACGCTCAGTGTGACTGTGACAGTGAAGCAGACGAGGACGACGCCATACTAGATACACCGCGCAGGCAAGTCCAGTCAAAGCACCAAAAATCAATGCAGTGTCAAGTATCTCTCAGTCTTTACTGTTTTGTTGAACTCTTGCTTTTTTTCTCCTCTCTCTGCTTTTGTTTTATGTTTTCCAAACCTGAGCAGGAAGAAACTGAAAAGCACATCGAGATACATTTATCAGACTTTGTTTCTGAATGGGGAAAACAGTGACATTCGCATCTGTGCTCTGGGACAGGAGTGGAACCTCCACAAAGTGTACCTCTGTCAGGTAAAAGAGACACAAAGTGTCCTAAAAAACAGTCAACAATATATTTTTCTGTCATGTGGGTTGCCATTTAATATTCCTTTTTTCTTGTTATTTGCAGTCGGGCTACTTTTCCAGCATGTTCAGCGGCTCTTGGAAGGAGTCCAACATGATGGAAATTAACTTGGAGATCCCAGACCAAAACATCGACACTGAAGGTGAGTCACCGTAAAATGGATGTTAACCGGGTTGCTTTAAGCATGATATTGTTTGACTGAAAGCTCTTTCCTGTGCTCCTGTAGCTCTGCAGGTCGTATTTGGATCTCTGTACCGTGACGATGTTCTGATCAAGCCCAGCAGAGTCGTCAGTATTCTCGCTGCCGCCTGCATGCTGCAGCTGGTGAGTGAATGCGGAGAAGTCAGCCATTGGCTAAAAATGAGCTTGTTTGATTTTGTAAATACGCAGTCATATGATCCAAAATGTAATTAAATCTTCTGGTCTGTTAATGTTGGCAGGATGGCTTGATCCAGCAGTGTGGCGAAACCATGAAGGAAAACATCAGTGCGAAGACTGTGTGCGGCTACTATGCTTGTGCTAGCATCTATGGCCTGGATTCAGTTATGAAAAAGTCAGATTTTTTCTATTTTTTGATTGTTTTTGCAGCATTTGCTTGTGCAGTATTTGTCCATACAGTACTGCAGGCTACAGCATTTGTTTCTACAGTGTCTTTACATTTTAATATATATGTTTGTGTGTGCATCTCTTTCTGCAGGTGTCTTGAGTGGCTTCTTAACAACCTGATGACCCACCAAAACGTTGACCTGATGAAAGAAATTGGGTTTGTGTGAATTATTTTTAGTTTTTTTTTGTTTTTTCTAGCATTATTCTGTGTGGATTTTGACTTTCTGCTCTGCATTTCCAGGGTGGAAGTGATGGAGCAGCTCATCCAGTCCTCGGATCTGTTTGTGATGCAGGTGGAGATGGATGTTTACACGGCTTTAAAAAAGGTAGAAGATAAACATCCACATATGTTATCCCTCTCAGATACTGTACAGTCACTACACAATCAGCCCTGTTTAAACAGCTTCTTTCTACTTTTGTCTCTCTCCAGTGGATGTTTCTGCAGCTGAATCCGTTATGGGATGGCCCCATCAAGCAGCTCCTGGCCGACGCAGACGCCTGGCTTTGCAAACGCAGGACAGGTACTGAAAGCAACACCTTGTGAAACAGCAACTTCTTTAGTTGTTGAGTGAAGTTTGCTTTCTTTGTGTAAGTCGACTTGACAAATCGTACAACCCTGGGCAGAGATAATGGGTGTCACGACGGCGGTCATCAACTCCCTTTGTTAGTCCAGGCTTTCTTCTTCAGATTCTGAGCACGCTCACATGAAAGGAGGCGTTAATTGTGCCATGTGACACTTCTTGGGCACAAATTGAACGGATCACGTGCTGCCTACTTCATTCAGAGTAACATGTTATAGCGGAGACGTATCAAGAATATTTAAACAAATTTCACAGTACAAAATGCTGCTACTGCAAATGATGCATGAGAGGAATGAGGTAGAAAATTGTGAACAATGTGTTCATTTATTTTATTGACCAATGCAGGCGCTTATAAACGAGACAGAGTGCCTGTAGGCTGCCTGTAGAGCCAGTCAGGTCTTTCTTTCTCTTGATTCCCAAAGGGATACAACCAGCCATCCATTCAGAATTCCAGTTAGGAAAATTGGGATATCTTGCTTGGAAAAAGGGGATTCTATTCCAATCACTGTGGGTTTGCAAGGAATCAGCTTCCACTGTGGAAAAGGACATGACTTGTGGAGCGCAAAGGGGATATATTCTGTATAGTGTTCACTGTAACCATGACAACAAGTGAACTCAGCTGCCTGCTGATGATTACGTGATTGCAATACTACTACAAATCAACCGCTGCGGACTTATCAGGACTTGTCCGTCAGAAATGATACAAGGAATGAGCAGCCATGGCGGAGGGCTTTTCTAGTTATATCTTGAATTTACTTTTTGTATTTTTTTGTCATGTTTCTTTCCAGGTTCCATTTGTGTCTCGCTGCTCTAACATGTGAATTCCTCTGGTGAGAGATCAATAAAGTTTATTTTGTCTTGTTATTTTGTCTTGTTTTGCAGATGTGTGTGAGAAAGAGCCCTTCTTGAACACAGAGGAAGGCGCACCTTTTCGTTCAGTGTTCAAGTTTGTGCGTCTCCAATACATCATCAACGATCTCGCTTCTGCACGCATCCTAGAGAGAGACAACATTCTGCCACCTGGTAACATGTGCTTCTGTCTGACATCAGTGTCCCTCTCATTTATAGTGTCATATGTCCTTCATGTGTCTACGTACTAGCATTGATTTTTTTTTTATATTCTAGATTGGCTTTCATCGGTGTACAAAAACCAGTGGTTTGCAATGCTGCGGACAGAGTTTGACAATGATAATGGGTGAGAATATAAGATTAAACCGTTGTAATAAGTCTGTGGAATTTCAAATACTGTGTGGCAGAACAGATAAATTATATGGAATAATATAATTTTAATGCTGATTGTGATGATGAAGGCATATTTAATCTCATTAGACCTCAGGAGCCCAACAAAGATGAGTTTGAAGTGAGCAGTATGAGGTGTGGCAGGAAGCTGACTAAAGATGGAGACGTGAGTCGACCCGGCTGCCTGTTTGTTTCCACACGGTTCATGTGTTTTGATTCACTTCTACGGAAGACAAACTGTGATCTCCTCCTTTTCTCAGTACTGCTGGCGGTGGACGGGCTTTAACTTTGGTTTCGACCTGCTGGTGACCTACACAAACCGTTTTATAGTCTTTAAAAGGAATACTCTGAGTCAGCCATGTGGGGGCGCTGTGAGTCTGCAACCCAGGAGACATCTGGCATACAGGTCAGTGGTGCAGCGTTAAATAAGGACGCTGAAATGACCATATTGAGCTACAGAATAAAAACGTACAGGTAAAATCAAATGAACACGTATCTAAAAAGCTTATCTGGAAACAGGCAGATATTTAGTGATTTAACATTTGTTAAAGTCTCTTTACAATCAGGATCACAAAAACATTTTTTAATGTAACTAATTTATAGTAATCTAAATGCTCTTTTAGTATTAGCTATAATTTTATCCTGTTTTGCTTCTAAAATTATTCCCAGCACTTGTCTTTAAACATGCCATGTAAATATACCTGATTTGATTTGATTTGATGTGATGTGAAAACTCCTCGGTACATAACCTGGATGTAGCCCTCGTTTTTTTCCAAAATAAAAGTTGTACAGTGGTGAAGTGACACTGTCAGAGGTTTGGTGCATATATGTCACATCACAGCCGATTTGTGCAACTGAGCCTTTCTGGTTGTTGTAAATAGAAAATAATATGTTGAAAATCGGCTTTAAATTTTGTGTAAAGGCATAGTTTGACATTTTGGGAAACATGTTTGTTTGCTCTGGATGCTGTTATCATCTATCATCAACAACAGTTTATATACAAAATACATTTTATGTGCAGTTGTACAACACAGTAAGTGTTTTAAATACTGTCTTCAGACTTGTAAAGTTCTGTTTGAGTTGGGATGAGTTTAAACTTAGATGATTCTGCTTTTTTTGTGGGCAGTTTTTGCTTTCCTATTTGTAGACACGCTGGCAGTGAACTAATCAGTTCACGAGCAAAGTTTTTTGAGGATTTATTTGTATCATTATATAGTCAAATGTGTCAGTTACAACAGACAAATATAGATGTTTTTTTTTTGGAAACTTGTTCTTATCAGGGATTTCAAACTTCATGTCCTCTCATGTACAAATGTATTTTGTTGAATTTTTCATGTGAGATCAATATAACTTCCTAAAGTTTACATACTGAAATCCCCCAGGTTAGCAGCTTTGGACCTGGGATGCTTTAATTTGTCTTTTACCATTTTAATTTGTCCAGGTTGCGTCTTGCCTCCTTTGATAACAGAGGAAAACTGGTGTGTAGTCGCTCTACAGGTTACCAACTTCTCACCCTTGAGAAAGACCAGGTTAGTGAATGCTGTTTACCTGCAGATGTGCATGATTATCACTCCTTTACCTTTTCATCAAGTGCAGTTGTATACTTGCTTAACATCCCTCCTCTCTCTTCCTCCCCTCAGGAGTATGTGGTGATGAACCTGGACAGCCGGTTGTTATCATTCCCCCTCTACGTCTGCTGTAACTTCCAGTATACTTCGCCCCAGTCAGACCAGCGTCCAGATTCGTCAGAACAGGAAAGCACGGCTGCTCGCAGCGTGTCTTGATGCCCGTTCATCAGCCGTTTACTGCTACCATTCCTCTGGTAACGCTGAGACACTGACATAAGCTTGTATGTACAATCCACCACCATATTTAACACCATCTCGACATTGGACATATCGTCTGCATGCTCTATAACTCAGTGCCATGTTTGGGGAAAACGTTTTGTATCTGTGTATTCAGCATTTTGACATATTGTGAGTTGGGTATGTATACATGGGGTTTAGAGTGTAGGAGAGATCAGACCACCTCCTGATCTCAGAGCAGCTTCTGTTCTTCTTGTATCATCACCGTGCACTGTCTGCGCTGAGATGCTGGACCACTGTTAAAGATGGAAGACCTCCTGGAGTGAAGAGAGTGGAAATCTGCTCTTGACTCTGAACTTAAGACCTTTAAACAATGACTACCTGACGATACGAGCTGAAGATTGTGAAACCTCTGAGCGTTTTTTTTATTATGATGAAACCACTCGTTCGGACACAGTATCATCATGGAATACGGGAACATCATGAGGGAACAGCACCACAGAGCAAAACTGGAGAGCCTCCTCACATTTCAGAGCAGTTGTCAGATCATGGGTGCTTTTCATTACACTACCTTATGTTCTCTCTCCTCCTGTGACAACCATGGAGGATCTTCTAATCTGTTAAACGCACAGGAAAGGAGACGTGTAGAGGAGCTTAAAGCTACTGGGAGATCCTGCCTCTCATATTATCACCAAGAGGAACAAAGACACAAGGAACAGACATGAAAGGGAAGCGAGGAAGCACCCAATGCCACCTCCATGACGCTGAAACTCAGTATTTGACTGAGGAGAAAAGCTTACTCAACATCCGTCCTCAGGTGTGACTTTCCTTGTGTCGGCTGCTATGAAAACGTCGCACCAACAGACATCACTGTTGAACTGAGACAAGTTAACTGACAGATGCAGTAAAAGCAGTATTCTCAGCCTGTGATGAGTCACTCGAACTGTTGCAGGTCAGTCTTGCTTTGATCATGTCTCTGTAATAATTAACACCAGAGCAGCTCCCGATAAGGCTTTTCTGTTCACCTCATATTCACCACAAAAATCCAACTTGTCAAACTCGATGCGAACATCAAATGATTTATCTTAGTGAACCAGCATTGTGAGACTTCAGGCCGCAGGATTCTTTCGCTTCAGCTGCATTTGCACAGTTAAAGTGTGACGGTGTGTTCTGTGAACGCCGGCTCTCTGGTGTTTGCAGCATATTGTCTTTGTTGAGACTCACAGAAACTTTGACAGACTTCAGATTTCTGTGGCTTCCTGCAGTATTTATCAGCGACACTGTTAATCTCTGGATCCACACAAGGGCAGACTTTATTTGACTGCTCCCATCAAATCATCTGTAATGTTGCAGTTACGTTATATATTTACTTAATTAATTTGGTCAATATTTGTTTGGCGATTGTGTAAACTTGCTGTTTCCTCAGCTGTAGAGCAGACCTGTACTGCTGACTCGTCTCTACAGCTGGAGCTGTCCTTACGTTCAAAGTTAAAGGTGTTTTTATTTGGCCGTTATTTATTTTTTACTTCATTTGTATTTGTATGGATGTGTTTTTGCAACAGGAAACATGCATTTCTCCACTGCCAATAAATCTGCTCTTTCACTCGGGCTGTGGTGCTATCACAATGATCCTCTTTGTCCAACGTAGGTCTTTAATTCGGCAGCACGTTTCTGTAACTGTTGATTCATATTATTCATTGATATGATGATTAATCATGTAGTAATCACTTATATACTGCATATATACATTCATCTGATGGTCACTGAGAAAAATCCATTCCTGCATAACTCCACAGAATCTGTTTGATCTCATCTGTTCAGAACCGCTGATGTTTGGGAGGAATCGAAGTGGCTATTGGACAGCTTAGTATAAAAATTTACATCAGATTCAAACTAAATTACTTAAGAAGCAAAGGGAGGAATCTCTATCTGTATATTCAAGAAACTTAAAGCTGTTGTGCAACATCCTTCAGTGAGAATGGCTCAAAGATCAGAGCGTAGGCAGCACCGCCTTTGTTTTCATTTGGCTCCACTCCAGAGTCTGTTCTGGTCTTTGCAATGATGTCTTGATAAAAATCAGAACTTTATTTGCTATAAACAATCCTGGCCACCAAAGTGTTCCAACACTTTTTAGTTATTCTGCCTTTATGTAAAGGACCAAAAATAAGACTCTATAGATCATTTTTTCATCTCCAAGTTGAGCTGCTGTCTTACACACGTGGACAAAATTGTTGGTACCCCTCAGTTAAAGAAGGAAAAACCCACAATTCTCACTGAAATCACTTGAAACTCACAAAAGTAACAATAAATAAAAAAATATTGAAAATTAAATAATCAAAAACAGCCATTACTTTTGAATTGTTGATTAACATAATTATTTAAAAAAACAAACTAATGAAACAGGCCTGGACAAAAATGATGGTACCTCTATAAAAGATTGAAAACTATTTGACCAGAGTGACATGATTAACTCAGGTGTGTCATTTAATTGACATCACAGGTGTTTCCAAACTCATAATCAGTCAGTCTGCCTATTTAAAGGGAGACAAGTAGTCACCCTGCTGTTTGGTGAAAAGGTGTGTACCACACTGAACATGGACAACAGAAAGCGAAGGAGAGAATTGTCCCAGGACATCCGAAAAAAAATTATAGACAAACATCTTAAAGGTAAAGGCTATAAGACCATCTCTAAACAGCTTGAAGTTCCTGTGACAACAGTGGCTCATATTATTCAGAAGTTCAAGACCCACAGGACAGTAGCCAACCTCCCTGGACGTGGCCGCAAGAGGAAAATTGATGAGAAATTGAAGAGACGGATCGTTGGAATTGTATCCAAAGAGCCCAGAGCAACCTCCAAAGAAATTAAAGGTGAACTCCAAGGCCAAGGTACATCAGTGTCAGATCGCACCATTCGTCGTTGTTTGAGCCAAAGTGGACTTCATGGGAGACGACCAAGGAGGACAGCACTGCTGAAAAAAACTCATAAAAAAGCGAGACTGGAATTTGCAAAAATGCATGTTGACAAGCCACAAAGCTTCTGGGAGAATGTCCTTTGGACAGATGAGACCAAACTGGAGCTTTTTGGTAAGGCACATCAACTCTATGTTCATAGACTCAAAAACCAAGCATACGAAGAAAAGAACACTGTCCCTACGGTGAAACATGGAGGAGGCTCAGTAATGTTTTGGGGCTGCTTTGCTGCATCTGGCACAGGGTGTCTTGAAAGTGTGCAAGGTACGATGAAATCTGAAGACTATCAAGGCATTCTGGAGAGAAATGTGCTGCCTAGTGTCAGAAAGCTTGGTCTCAGTCGCAGGTCATGGGTCTTCCAACAGGACAACGATCCAAAACACACAGCCAAAAACACCCAAGAATGGCTGAGAGAAAAGCGTTGGACTATTCTAAAGTGACCTTCTATGAGCCCAGATCTGAATCCCATTGAACATATGTGGAAGGAGCTGAAACGTGCCATTTGGAGAAGACACCCATCAAAGCTGAGACAACTGGAGCTGTTTGCTCATGAGGAGTGGGCCAAAATGCCTGTTGACAGCTGCAGAACGCTCATTGACAAATACAGAAATCGTTTAATTGCAGTGATTGCCTCAAAAGGTTGTGCAACAAAATATTAAGTTATGGGTACCATCATTTTTGTCCAGCCCTATTTCATTAGTTTTTTTTTTTAAATAATTATGTTAATCAACAATTCAAAAGTGATGGCTGATTTTGATTATTTAATTTTCAATAAATTTTTATTTATTGTTACTTTTGTGAGTTTCAAGTGATTTCAGTGAGAATTGTGGGTTTTTCCTTCTTTAACTGAGGGGTACCAACAATTTTGTCCACGTGTGTAAGTATTCGCTTTATTGCTTTATGGTTATTTCATTATCATGTGGAGCAGCTTTCTCCCATCTGCTGACTTATTCTATCTCGCTCTTGTTCCATATCGAGTCCTTCATTTTCAGTTCACCTTCCTGGCTGCATCATTAAACCAGCTGTAAAATGAACATGTTTTCTACCATGACAGTATATTAAATCTGGTTTTTGGGATTTTACATCAGGTCTGCAGTGTGTCGACTGCTCCTTGTATGATTTTCTGCCATTACTCAGGCCGCCACTTGACAGTGTTGCCTTTTCTTGTATCATTATTTGTACAGAAGTGAGAATATTCCTGTCATCATTAAAACACGTGTTACAAAAGCGTTGTCGTTGCTTTGTTCACTTATCTGCATACAGAGCTGTTTATTACCAGACTAATGCAATCAAAAACAAGTTTCCATTCGTTTAATCTAGATATAAACACATCTGAATTACTTACAGTAAAATGACAAAAAAAGAGGGATGAGATGAGGAACTTTACCGATTAATACCACTGAGGAGATCTGAATATAAAAACCTTCATGTGAATTGTGTAGCTCTGTATATCAGAATACACTTACTGAGCTAATATCTTTTCACATATGATAACGTGACACCATCTTACAGATACACCAACAGCTTCAATAACAAATCTCACAGTTTTGGGGCTCTTTAAACTTCACTCTCCCTACTTTTTCTCCTCTTCCTGCCCTCCTCAGTCGACTAACCCTGCTCTGCTGTAACTGTGTCTAATGAGCCCATTCTAAGATAAAGACGGACTACAAGCCGCCCGTCCTGCTCCTCACTGCTGTATAGAGTCCAGGTTCTCTTTGAGTCTCCGGGTCATGCTGGGGATCAGGCTAACGTGGTCGTCCACACAGCTGCCCACGCAGCGCTCCATCAGGGATCGAACGGCTGGTTCTTTGGCGCCGGAGTCGAAAAGATCTTTCGCTTTGTCGTTGCAGTGCATCGTGCATCTGGTCAAACGGTCCTGGCAAAGAAAAGGAGACTTTAGATTGACTAAAAACAGGAATGTCTGCAGCAAGAGGGCTGAACAGGATGCAAAAAAAATACTAATAATCATATTGTGATTATTTTATTAGATATAGCAATTGCAGTACAACATGAAACTGTGATTTTTGAATTTTCTTTCCACAAAGAAAAAATCTATATTAAAACTATGATGTGATTGTAGTCTTTACCACAAAAGCACGTTCACTTATGTCTGCAGAATGTGCTTTCTTCAGCAGGGCATCTCTGTAGCACACTCAAAAGGCAATGAAACTGTTTACCTTTATTAAAACACTCCCGCTCTTGTGATTATGATATTGTACTTGTTCATATTGCAGTTTGGATAATATTCGATAATTTACTGCATGTACTTAGTCCTTTTCATCCTTTAGAAGGTGCTACAACTATTTAACCACTCCGATAAAATTCAAACTAAATGATCAATGTTGAAGCCTGTCGTCTGGACTTTGTGAAGACAGTGGTCTAATATTTGTTTCCAAAACTGTAACTGCTACTTTTTCGTACACTCGGTCAGTTATTTCGTGTTTGCACAGTGAGGACAGTGAAAGTTTGTCACCTGAAACTTCTCCAGCTCTGACGTGACCAGACCCTGAGCCTGGGCCAGAGGAGTGTGACACCTTTCGATGCACTGATGCACCTGAGACATGGAGTCTGTGGAGCGTTCGCAGCAGTCGGCGCTGCACTTGAACATGCGACCCTGCAGCAGAAACACACAAACTGTTATTTCATATTAAAAAAAACAACAAATAAACCCCAGGGTTTAGCTGATCTTTAAAAAAAACACACAATAGATTTAGTACATTAAGTGAAAACATACAGCATTATAGCTTAATGCTATGAATATTTTCTGAGTTATGGTTCCTTGAAGTGAACAGGGGTGGGTTGAAATTTGACGCCCTTTAATTTGTTTTACTTTTGACGTGAAATTTTCAGAGCTGACAAACACATTTGAGCTTTCAAAGGCTATTTCAGACAATCTAAGGTTTTGTTCAGCACATTTATTTTTCTATAACCAGCTTTGAATATCATTACCAGAGTGAAATGGAGAAACTACATTGTGTGTTTGTTTTTTTGTTTTTTTACATGTTTTGTATAATAATTTGGACAACTTACATTTTTAAAAAAAAGCAAATTTGGAGACTATTTTGACTGAACCATATGTACTGTAAGGACCTGTAAATTCAAAAGTATTCATAGTATGGAGGTGAAATGTTGCATGGCTGCATTACACATATTTAAGTTACTATGTAGAAAAATAACCAGCTGATTTAGAGATGGTCAGATGGGAGCAGTTACTGGTTTTCACCTTGTTATCACCCACGCGTGAACCTGAATAGATCCCACTCGTGCATGTGCACACTGTGGACAGGTAATTGACCCACCTGCATTTTGCGGATGTGCTCCTTCTCCAGGCTTTGGACCATTTCTTCCACCGCCGCCTGCACGCGTGTCTGGTGAGCTTCCGCCATCTCTGCTTCCTCTCAGCGTCCCGGAACCTCAGAGAGCCTCAGGACGGACCGAGCATTAAACCGAACCGGACCGAGGAGGTTTCACTGCGCTCAGACCGACCAGAGACTCTCCTCACTTCAACAATTTCACTGGAACTAAGGTCACCTCCATTCAAGCATGGTTCGAGACCGGAGAGGTTGCGTCACTTCCGATTTTCTTCCGCAACCCGATTACGAAAAAAAATGTCAATTCATCTTTCAAAATAAAAGATGCTCGTAAGACTTTTGTAACACAGTTGACATTTTTGCTGTTTTCAGGCCTAAAAGCAACATGGCTGCCTATAACAAAACACCACATGGCAAAGATTCTTCTAAATGTTATATATACAATTGAGTAAAATTGAAAATAAAAGTTATTTATAAAGATATTGTGGGAAACCTGTTGACATATCATAAATCCACACTTGACTCACACACTACTTCATATTAAATAACTCAGAAAGTCTTGGAGTCTTTCCAGTCTTTTCTTCAGGAGGAAATGACATCATGTGGAGCAGGTCATGTGATCTGGAATCAACACACTTCCTTGAGAGGTGTTTTTGTAATGGGGAACTTAGTTGAAAATGATTTCTCAGAAACAGATACAATTGTTTATGTTATTAAATTGGAACGATTATTTAGTTGACATTTTAGTGATATCCAGTCATTTTTTTTATTAATAAGTGATTGTTTCCATAATGAATAACTGCAGAATTTGTAAAGACATGATCATAATGGACATTAAAAAAGCCTCTTTTTTAAACTTTTAATAAAAATGTATGCAAGATATATGTCACAGATTTCAAAAGTCTCTCAACTATATATTGACCTATTTATTTTTAAGTGTTTCACCTCAATGCCTGGAGGAAGTCTTTAACTATGGGGTGCCTCAGAGATGTTCTTTTTGATCGTTTCATTTGTTTTCCTAAATTGCCTGATTAGATCAAATAAGCTATACAGAGCAATGCTACAAACATATTGGGATATCTTTTTTTTTTTTTTAAAGTAAAATTTAGAACGACAGCAATGTGGGCTGTAATTGTTGTTCCTTACCTATATGGACAAGATAAAACCTAATAAAGGCAGGTTTAAAAACAATTAATAGATTGTTATATTTATTACTAAACGAGCATGTATACATACATATTTTTCGTAGCATCAGTTGCACCTCAACTTCTGAGGACTTTTACTGTGAGGTGAGGCTTTTATTGTGAAACTCCGGAGGTAAGCGTGGTCGGAAGTGTGTGTCTCAGTCGTTACCAACGGTCACAGCGCTGCTCCGTGATTAAACTGTTAACCGAGTTTAGTTGGTTGTTTCCGCCTCTTTGTTTGACAGGAGCCTTTTTTAGGTTTGTGCCGAAGTTTTAAGGGTTTAGTTTTGAGAAGATTTAAAATCAACGCTTTAAATTGTACTTCTGGATCCACAGCAGCTCAACTGGAGTCACTTCTGAAACAGTGAGTCCAACACACACTCTGGACCTCTAAATACTGTCACTTTACATTTTATAACACAGAGTTAGACAGATATACTACTGCTGGCTTCAGCTATGTGAAGATATAACAAGTTGTTCTACTGTGTTGCCGTTTACTTTGTTGCTCTTTGGAAACCTGAGTGCAACCTTTGACCAGGACTGATAGAAACACTTGATGTTGTTTGTTCCTCCTGTGCAGATGTTTGTTGGTGGGCAGCTGTAGATGCCTAGAATGAATCTACAAACCCTGTCACTGAGAACCCTGCTGGTTCTGGGGCTCTGGCAGTCTGGGAGGAGAAGCCTCGCCTCGGCTCCAGAGCTCAAAGAGCAGCCCAAGAAAATAGGTAAGAAGTCCCAGCTATGAGTCTGCCTTCATTTCACTCTGTCTGCTCAGTGTGATGCATCAACAGGATGTAAAATGTTGCTTTATTGAGATAATCCAAGTTACAGAATCCTTCACGAGATGGATAAAAAGCGACACAGTAGCTGCAAAAGTAAAAAATATCAATGAAAGGCTTCAAAAGAGAGTTAAAAGGAAGTTAAAATTCAAATAACAAAGTGTGTTTTAAGGAGGGACTGAGCCGACCTGATTTCCTCGTTCCAGAGCCTCGAGGCCCCGACTGTCCCCAACGCTTTGTCCCCATTAGTTTTTAGTTGGCCCCTAAAATAGACTAAAGAGCTTGAGGATCTCAAAGTGCATGCCAGCACATGTGTGGTGCTAAAAGATAAGAAATACAGCCAAGACAGAGGTCATGAAGGGCCGTAAATCAGTACAATCTTTAAATATATCCTAAAACATACAAGGAGCCGACGTACAGAGGTCTGAGTAATAAATTGGTGATATATAAACCTGAAGCCTGCATTGCATCACTAAAGTAAGAGGCATCATGTATCTAGCAGCTAAACTTTTAAATTCTAAGCGTAGTTGTTATTTTAGGGTTTTATAACCAGATAACTTCAAATTTTGTTAGTGTAATAGAAGTGTGACACACAACTTGAATGAATTAAAACAGCCCACAGATATGTTGTTATTGGTGTATACATAAATTTTATGATATGAAAATGTTTGAAAACATTGTTTACAATCCTTTCAGCACTGTCTGCAGCACATGTAGTAGAGCAGACAATGGTGCAGAGTCAACTGGAGTCTTTGCAATAACTTTCAAACTAGTTTGTGAAATATTTTGCTGGAAGGGTAATAAACAATGACCCCAACATTTAAATAAATAAATAAAACAACCATATATCAAAAACATTGGCTGACAGTATTTGTTAGTTATAGCTGCACACTGAGTTCAACAGTGAGCTGTCATTTGTAATAAAACACCCCATAAACTAATATTAATTACCTTCTCCCTGAAGGAAACTTGTTAAATTCATTAGTAAATTAGTGTCACAAATGTAGTATGATATGTTTCTTGGTTTGATCAATAAGTTAAACTCTTCTCTGTAATGATTCGAGGATAATCTTGCCTTATGGGATGCAGATTTTTGTGCAAAACGGGTGGAAGTAAACTTCCAGTCAAATGAAACAGAAATGAGTCTATGAAAATGTATGTAAACATTCTGTTTGCATACTAGAGTTGTTTATTGAGCCAGCATTTCAAAACAAAATGTGGAAAAAATGTCTCATATTTAGCACATTATGTACAAGAACTTTCAAACTTTAATGGGCTATTACCCGTTGTATGCTTGAGCCACTCTCTCCATGATAAAATTCCACAACACTGATAATAAAACTATTCTGCCCCTCATTTCCTATTCTAATCCAGTCAGGCGTTTTGTAGTGAACTCGTGTTGTTTTCTGTTTTCTGTCACTGCTCCTGTGAAGCCGTGGTTGGAGCAGGCATCGGTGGCACAGCGGCAGCGTTTTATTTGAGGCAAGAGTTTGGAAATGCGGTCAAGATCGACGTGTTTGAACCCGGAGATGTTGGTGGGAGACTTGCGACAGTGAAGATGGGAGATTATGAGTACGAGACGGGAGGCTCAGTGATCCATCCTCTGAACCTACACATGAAGCACTTCATTGAGAAACTCGGTGACGCATCCTAAACCACTTGGATTAAAGATACGATATGTTCAAATACATGTATGTAAGCTGGGATATTTGAAAACTGAACCTTGCATGTTTCTTGTGGGTTTTTTTTTTTCAGGTATTCCTCCAAGGAAAGATGTCCCCTCTAAAATGGCGATCTTTGATGGAAAAGAGCTTGTATTCGAAGAGAGCAATTGGTTCATAGTTAATTTCCTGCGCATGCTCTGGAGATACGGGTTCAGCTTTCTTCGAATGCATATGTGGGTGGAGAGTGTGCTGGACAAATTCATGAGGTGAGGACAGAAAATCAGTTGTCATGGCTCCTAAACTGCATCTTCAAAACACAGTTTGGTTCCGAGCACTGAATGGTTTGAAGACCCTATTGAAACCCATGGGTTTTTTCATTATTTTTTACAAAACAATCTTAAATTTGAAGGCCTAAAAATGTGATATTTCGGGGGATTTGCATAGGTGTGACCCAAAATGGCTCAATAGCGCCACCAGGAAAATTTCAATCAAGAACTAATATGTGTGACCTTGAGGTATGAAATTTGGTGCACATCTGTAACATGTCAAGACGCACGAAAGTCTGTGGCAACCATGCCCAAAACCCAGCAGGAAGTTGACCATTTTGAATTATGTATCATATTTTGGACTATTGTGGACACATATTTGCACATTTTCAAAAGCTAAATACTCAAACAGGGTAACCCAGGCAGAGCTGAAATTAGACCAGGATGTATACCAGGCATGGGTGATCAAAAGTTGGCAAAATACTCAAAAAAAAAAAAGCCTGGAAATGGCAGCTGGCGGAATGTCAACATTTTGTCATGAAACAGGAAATGCTGTGTAACTCTCCTGTACAAGCTCCAATCTGCCTCAAACTTTACACGTGTGATCAGAGTCCAGTCCTGATGACATCCACAGGCTGAAATACTCTTAATCGCAGTGCCACCTGGTGAACATGCTTGGATTTGCTGACCAGCAAGGATGCGAGGACTCTATCAACGCTGCTTGTTGTTTTAATTCTAGTTAATTCTTCTGTTTTGTGCTTTAATAATGATGTGAATCCTGTTATTCACAGAATCTATCAGTATCAACAGTACGGCTACTCATTCTCCACCGTGGAAAGGCTCTTACATGCCATGGGAGGCGATAATTTTCTTACCCTGATGAATCAGACGCTGGAGGAAACCATGATGGGTGAAGGATTTTCACAGGTCTTCATCAACGACATTGTTGCACCCATCACTCGTGTCAACTATGGACAAAGTGTTCGCATCAATGGCTTTGTTGGTAGGTTTTGCAATGTAAGACAAACCTTTTAGATACATTTTGCAACTGTAAAATCGAGTTAACATGCATGTTTTGTTGTCCAGGTGCTGTGTCACTAGCAGGGGCAGATCCAGGCCTGTGGGCAGTAGATGGAGGCAATAAGAGAGTGTGCTCAGGTCTGCTTTACCACAGCAAGAGTGAGCTCATCCACGCCAGGGTGACTTCCATTTCGATCAAGGTTCGGCCATCCAAGACAGGTAACATTTACACGCCATGATGTGGCACAGATATTACCATTTTCTCTTAGGAAGTTTCACAGATTTCATTCCAATTTCGCTCCATCTTCCATTATCAGGGAACCCGATGAGCTTCTATGAGCTCAACTATGTTGGAGATTCAGGCGCAGCACACGGTTTATACGACATTGTGATCATAGCAACACCACTACACCAGGGGAAATCAGACATCACCTTCACAGGCTTCTCCCCTTCGATCCCCACTCACTTCCCGGGCCGCTACCACCAGACGGTGTCCACTCTGGTCCACGGCCTCCTGAACGTGTCCTACCTGGGCACAACCGAGTCGCCCTCAGAATTCACTGTGTCCGACGTCCTCACCACGGACTCGAAGGGCTCTGTCATCAACAGCCTGAGCTCTCTGGACCCGGTGCACATCCCCCCGGACTACAAGCGACCCCCCACCAGCGAAGCTAAGGTGTGGAAGGTTTTCTCTCCGCAGCCTCTTTCCAAGCAGCAGCTGCAGAACATATTCCTCTCCTATGATTCGGTGTCTGAGACGTCGTGGCTGGCGTACCCGGCTTACCGTCCGCCGCAGCGCAAGACCCCTCCGTTCATCCTGCACAACCGGCTCTACTACCTCAGTGCTGTGGAGTGGGCAGCCAGCGCCATGGAGATGAGCGCCATCTCCGCCAGGAACGTAGTTTTGCTGGCACATCACCGCTGGCACCAACAGACCACCAAGATCGACCAGGAGGACCTGCACACCCGACTACGAGGAGAACTCTGAGGAGGGAGAACTACTTGAAATTAGAACCAAAAAGCAATAATTTCCCATCAATCAAGCGCATCATTTCTATCTGTCAGGTAACATTGAGCTGTTCAGAGTAATTACTGAGATCTGGGAACACGGTGACAGTAGAGCTGCAACTTTAGCTGATTAGTTGATCAAAATAGAATTTATCTACAGCTGTTAATAACTGTTAGAGTCAACTGTGATGCGAAGATGTCAGATATTTAGTAGTTTCAGCCTCTGAAATGTTAGGATTTCTAATTGTTCGCTGCCTTATTTTATAGTAAATTCAATCACTTTGAGTTTGGACAGAACAAATTTGATCACATCACGTTTTGCATATGTTTGTGTTTTTCCAGGGTTAGGCTTAGGTTCATGTTGTCTTCATTCAGATTCAATGACTCTGTTTCAGCTGTTTTGACAGAAATCTGTGCATTTTCTCATATTTCAGACAATTTGATAAACAAAAGCGTGTATTGTAACAAAATTTGTTTAAAAAAATGTGAGATTTTTTCCTCATATCTTATCATTTTGGTCCTGTTCATTTTCCTTTGGCACTGGTTAAAACTCTCAATATTACTCTGAGCAGGAAGGACCCTGATTTTATCTACATATTTATGCAAATTATTCAATAATGAATATCATCTCTAGTTGCACTACAACTTCTGAGAGCACAACAGACACGAGCAGTCAAAGAGTTTTAAACAAGCTCAGCAGTTTAACCAGTCTATCTAAGCCACTTTATTTGGAGATAAAACCAAAAATGAGAGCCCCTGAAATTCTCCTGATTACACAGAAACACATTCAGAAAACAAAGCTACTTAAACTAGAATCACAAAGTTGTGTGAACTGATGGTAGTGGACAGTAGTTTTACTTGCTATCTCTTCAAACTAGTATTTTTGTGAAGTTTCTGCTTTCCCAGACCTCTGTAGTTGCCTCTGAGAGTACAGTGTTCATTTTTCCGTTGGTAAAACCAAGTGCAACGACTTGTTGACGTTTGTGTTAAATCCTAAAGCATCACCAGCAACAGCAGCACAACTTAGAACTGTATAATCACTGTGAACCTCGCTGCACATGAGTGTCTTGAGCAAATGTCAGTTTATGTTTTTTACTGTATGTTGCTCCTGTTATGAACACGGTACAGAAAACTGTTTAAGGTAAAGCCAGCGACTCTAATACAATACACTTTTTTGTCAAATTCATCATGCACACTGAAAAGAAATGCATACTTGGCTCTGGAAGCAAACAAAGTGGCTTGGACTTGTTGAGGAATTCTGCGATGTTGAGGGATGAATGAGGAGGCAGATTTAGAGACACTGTGGAGACTCAGATGGTTTATGTTGAGAATAAGGTTTACTGATATCAGGAGAAGTGATACGACGAGCAACCTTGAGTCTATATTGAGTTGGGAGGAAGGCCATATTTAGACTACGGCCCAAAATGTAGTCAACTTTTCTACTCTATGACAGCAGACTAAACAATATCTAATCTTAACCAAGTCATGTTTCTCCTACAGCAGCTGTCTCTCTCTCATGTATCTTCTTCTGCCTTTCTCAGGGTCTTATTAGGGACAGAGAGGGCTTGAATGAGCTCCCAGCCTCAGTTTGGGAGAAGCAAATAGGAAGAGAGGTCAAAGGTGACCTGTAGGATAATCCGAGGTGATCTGTAGGTTCTACAGGTTGATTTAAGGTGACTGTAGCTGACAGATGCAACCTGCATGATATTCTGGGACGTCTTCAGCTAACAGTCCCGAGGGAACACGTCACAGGACTGATCCATAAAACATTATTCCAGCTTGTTCTGGGCACATAAATGGAGAGTAGGGGGCATCGGGAACAAGTGGGGGCAATTAATGAGGAAGACATTCTAAACATGCAAACATGTTAAATGTGAACAACCTTTCTGCAGAATCACTCCACCTTTATAGGAAATCATTTTGTCATTTCCCTTCAGGCGCATTCCTGTGTTGCATTTACTGGTCTAATGATGTGTCTTTGCTGACTGGTTATGTGTCCTCCAATGACTTCCTGGTCTCTCTACCTCCTCATCACACTACTGTTCATGTTGTTAATGAGTTCAGGCAGCTGTCAGCGAGAAAGTTTCTGTCCCCAAGGCTTTTTGTTTTTGGAAACTGAATGATGTTAGCACTGTAAGAAGTTTCTTGATGTGAGTGGAGTGGAGTTTGCATGTTCTCCCTGTGACTTGGTGGGTTTTCTCTGGCTTCCTCCCACAGTCTAAAGACATGCAGGGTTGGTTAGTTGATGATTTTTAATTAGCTGTCGGTGTGAAAGTGTGTGTTCGTGGTCATCTGGGTCTTTGTGTTCTCCCTGTGATGGACTAACCTGTCCAGAGTTTACCCAAAGTCAGCTGTGTTAGTCTCTGACAGGATAAAGCGGGTAAAATAACGGATGAATGGATCGACGATGCTGATGTCAATAATGAAAAGTGTTTTTCTTACTACTTAACTAATATGTTGACTTTAATCACACTACAGAAGAGGTAACAGATGACTAAATGAAGCTTTTTTGAGTAACGATTGTGCCTTAAAGATGTCTAATTGGCTAATGTGTTTATTAAATTAGAAGTATCATTTTAGAAATTCTTCCTTTATTATTTTTGAATTAGAAAATTGCCACCGCAGGACCAAACTGCAATCAGTATGATGCTTTTCTAGATTTAGTTGCAACATAGAGAGGAGAATTGAAAGTATTCTGTTCCTGTGAATAATCAGAAACTCTACACTACCAAGACCACTTTTAGGTTCTTTACCTATTTTGGGATAAAAAGCAACTGTAGTTTGCTAATTGTTTCTTAAGCACCTTTAGAGTGTGTGTTTTCTAGATCTTTGAGAGAAGTAGCAAGAATATTAATTGTGCACTTTACCTATTCTAAAGTTTCAGTCTTACATGTTAATTTCAGAATGAATTTGATTTCAAACAAAACTGAAACCTTGCAGATTCTACTGTGTTTACAATCACAATAAAGTGATGAAACTCTGTTTGCCTTGTTTTCTTATTTTATATTTTGATCCAAAGCCTTCAGCTAAAAAGCAAAGACTAAATTGAAATACAGTTGGATAATTATTCAACAAGTACTGTACAGCAAACTTGTGTGTAAAGTCAAATTTGGTGTCACTGATTTGGGTCCACCCCTGTGGCAAACCCTGAAACCCACTTCATGCTGCCGTTGATCAGATGTGCAGATCTGAGCTTCCTTCTCAAACCATTTCCTTTTGTCATTACTAAAACAACCACTTCCAACCCATTTTGTGTGTGCAAATACCTGAAAACCTACAGCTTTCTCCAGGGAAAGACTGTCACAAAGTGCATGCCATTAAATCCCCATTTGAATGATCACTGTGAAGGTTCTGAATGGAAACGTTTTTGGCTTCAGAGGACGCTGGTTGACATGTTTTATACACCAATTTGGAGTAATACCTTGAGAATACGGTAAATGAGCTGAAAGCAACACAGGCTGCACCACCATAAACCAGGAACAATATTATTACAGACATGTCTCAAAAACATTCATTATGTCTTCTTGTTAGCACACGAGTTTTAAGTTCTTTTGTTCAGACAAACCAAGATTGCTTGACGGTTTCGGCGAGTGCCGTGGCCTTCCGCAGAAGCGTGAGGCTGACGGCCTGTGACGTGTTCAGCCGGCAGAAGCTCCGTCCTCCCTCCGCCATCAGGCTTTGTACCCGCCCGCACTGGGGACACCGCCAAACCCCCCCCCCCCAGGAGGAAAATAAATACTGACAAAAAGATTACTTTCAAGAGTACAAAAAAGATTTAGTATGAGAAATTATACTTACCATCTGTTGATGTGGAAAAGCGCTGCTGCTCCCAAGTTGACCAGGTGATCACCATCAATCAGACATCAAGGTGGTCAGACACTGTAGCCTCATCCATGGTATATTACATTCAGATTGTATTTTGTAGGACGGGGATAAATTTTGATATTTTAACTTGTTTGATTTTTGTCAAATTGATTCATCTAGTGTATTGACATGTCTTTAAGACAACATATCTATAAAACAGTGCTTTGTTATCGTCTATAGTTTTGTTTGGGCACCAGCATTTGTTCATCAATTCAATAGAGATGAAAAACTATGGTCTGATTGAATCATGGCCAGATCAGGTAAATTACTGTGAGGGTAGAATGGTGCAGCAGCCAGAGAGGGGTGTGGCCACCAGAGAGATGGTGTGGTGATGCTGGACAGACAGGTGCAGATATAAACAGGGACAGGAGATGACAGTTCACTACAGCAGACACGAGGGGATTTGTACAACTCGATACTACTAATACTAAACAAATGCGATGGTCTACTCTTCACACCTCTGGTTGGCAGCCGGCCGTGTTGAAAAGACAATGAGAGCTCAAGATAAAAGCCAACACCAGAACCAACATTTAAAGACAGATACCACTTACTTTGTGTAGATCAAAATAAAATTTCTTCTCCAGCATGGCTTCAAACTACGCATCGGCGGCCATGCTGGACGACGCATGGCGTGGAATGGACAGAGACAGCCTGAAGAAGCAGCACGGCGGCCATGTTGGAAAGACAGAACAGGTCGGCACGGCGGCCGAGGAGAGACAACCCATTAAAATAAGGAAGTAAACACGGGACTTACTGTAGAGCGATCATCAACGACGCAAGTGTTCGCATTAAGCTAAACTACGGGAAGATGAACAACCTAGAAACAAAAAGTTACACACTGATCACATCCTAACCTTAAGAGAAATGGAAAGATGAAAAGAAATAAAGGATAGAAGGCACAGTGGCCAAAAATATAAATAGTCCTCACAGTTCGTAGATTCTACCTGAAAAAGAAAGAAGCCATGGTGAATTGGTGCAAACAGGTTAGAGATTTAGACTTTTTGAATACGTGGAAAAATACAGTTAAAAACACATGCATATGGATGAGACCTCAGTCAGACACTGCAGCAACAATCTGTGAAAACCCTGAAACACAATGCACTGACCTCTTCATGAGAGGTAAAGCTTGGCGTTTTCAGCGACGTTCTTCAAACATTTTGAGCCTCACCAACACTCTTAACAACTGGCAATTTGACAGTTTAATGCAGAAGATGACTTCCCCTGCTGGTGCCATTTTGCATCTGCACCTGTTTGGTAAGTGACAAAAGCAGTCCAGTTACATGCACCTTTATTGCTATAGCACCTTCCTAAAACTAATGTTCAAGATGCTGTAGAAAGCAGACTAAATGTACCAGTTGTAGTGCAAAGAGAAGGTGGTTCAACATGGGATATTTTGTCAGTTGTGAGCCATCTTGACAGTATTAATCTACTTCAAGAGTCCAAAACATTTTGACAAAAACTGAAGACTTTCACAGAATGAGATGTGTCTTCTTCTTTCCTTTCGGCTTTTCCCTTCAGGGGTCACCACAGCAAATCAATTGCCTCCATCTAACCCTGTCTTCTGCATCCTCTCCATCTAACCCTGTCTTTTGCATCCTCTACAGAATGAGACGTGTACTAGTCCTTTATTTTACAGATGTAGTTTTAACTGTCAGGCTTTAGGCCAATATACATTTAGACATGCATTCTTGAATTGTGCAGCTTGATTAAATCAAATTTTATTTGAATCTCAACTTCAAATTGAATTCTGCTGCTCTGAAAGTGCACTTTATTGCTCTTTTGCACCGGCCTGATGTGTGTAACATGTTTAGTTACAAGAAAAGCATTTGAACTTTGAAAATTTAACATGCAAGTATAAAATTTCAGCAAGTCATACATTTTAGAGCTACTGAACTGTATTTCCAAATCCTTTTAGTTCTTAAATTAAAAAAATTTAAACAAATTCAAATTCCATGTCAAATGGTACAGCCAAAAATAAAACTTATTAGCAATAAAATGTTTTATAAATTGGCATCTAAATGAAAAATGAACAACCCCCTCTGTGAAACATTTAGAATATGGACAAGAATCCATCAACACCAAGAGAAAACACGTAGTAAAATGAACTCTGAAATCCAAGTGCGCCGCATCCGTTTAAATCGAATCCAGTTAAATGATTATTAAAGTTTGACTAACCGATGTGCTTCAGATTTTAAACTGTAGCTCAATATGTTAAATCAATAAAAGCATTAGAAACATTTAAAGAAACTCGAAGCACACTGGGTGAGAGTGAGGCCTGCTCAGGTGTGTTGATTAGCATGTTTAATTACAGGTGTGAACACGCTAATCCAACACACCTGAGCAGACCTCACTCACCCACCTTCACAAACTCTCAACCAATTTTCAGACTTTTACTGACCTGTATTCTGTCACTTCGAGCTCCTCATTCTGTCCGAGGAGGTTTTAAAATCATAGGCAAACAGCAGAGTTGAACGGGGTCCGTTTGTGCGTCTGAGGCCTTCAGGAGACAGAAACGCTTTGAAATGACGTTTTACAAGCCAAAATGCAAAAAATTCAACACGCCACTCACAAGCTGATTTTTACTCACTTTTAACAGACTCTGAAGACTCGTTTCCAGCCGGCGTCCTTGTAAATTCAACTTTTAAGCAGAAGTTCCTGAGGTAACCGTCTTGAACTCGCATCACTTTGGTGAGTGAGTCGGCTGATCTGGCGACCCCGCTGGGCGCGAACTGCCGAATTCTGCCAGCTGAACACGTCACAGGCCGTCAGCCGCACGCTTCCAGGGAAGGCCACGGCGCTCGCCGAAACAGTCAAACAAGGTGATCAACATCTATCTAATCTTTGAGTAAATTTTTCCTTCAATTTCCACAACAGTTAGTTATTTTTTTTACTGGCAATAAATCCATTTCGTTTGGATCCTTTATCTTGCTGTAGTTGCTGTCTTATGGAGTGATTTGATTGGTTATATGTCAAGAATAAAACTCCATTAATTTAACTTCTGTAAACAAAACAAAAATGTATCAAAGTTTTCTGTTAGTTTGTGTTCTTCTAAGTTTAACTCCAAGATTTTAAATACTTTCATTCACTGCAAATGAGTATCTCCTTCCAGTGTCTCACTAATGGTTATTATCAGTGTTAAAAACCCACAAAACACCCCTCTATACTGGACCACACTTAGTACAGTCCGGTTCCCCTTTCTATAAATCTGCTTGGAATCTTCCACTTCCTGTTTGTCAAAGTGGTCTTCTACCTGGACAGGTTTTGTTGGAGCTCATGCAACAAATATTTTGGGTAACTGCACTTTAATATGGATGGATGGCACTGAATTGGAGTCTGTTTTAATGAGACTGAGTTCAGATGTGTAGCTCTCTGATTAAACAGGAAATTATGTCTCAGAATTCACAGAGAAGTCTGAAATGTTTGCTAGGTTAGTGTCCCACATGTTCTTTGGCTCAGCTAAAGCTAACTCTCTCCAACTTCTGGATCTCTGGAGTTACTTGTTGTTAAAATATTTATCTATAGGTACTGAAGCTCAGAAAGTCTGAGATGTTTGTTCAAAATAAGCTCATTCTCAAGTCTTATCTGAACTGTCCTCTTTTGTTTGAACTTTCCCTAAACATAGGAGTTAATGACAGAGCAGCACATCCAGACTCAGTCTCATTTATGTAGAGATTAAACTTCCGTGTTATTCATTGATGGTAAAGTGCACTGTTAGTTTGAACCTTCAGACAGTCTAAGGGCTGAAATTTTCAAAGTTTCTCAGTACTCCTCTGTTAGTTTGAACTTTGTGGTTAACAGAAGCCTTAAAACTTGTGACCATGAGTCTTGATTTCACATTTAGACCATCTATCTGAGTTCTTCTCAGACCTTCACCTGTGGGTTCTTCAGAAATCCTGAACAAACTTTGATTCTCTTCACTGAACAGTAAAGTTTGTGGAGATCAGAAGGTAACATTAGTTTGATCGATGCCTTCAACTACTTGTAGACTTTATCTGGAAAGCAGTTTTCTGAAATTAATTCTTAGCAAATCTGTCCACAGTCAAAGAACACAGAAAGAGGAAATGTTTGAAGAAACAACTTGATGTTTTCATTTCAGACTAGAAAACACTTGAAGACCTTTATGTGTTTTTGCTCTTTTTGATCGTTTTATCGTGTCTTCTGTTTAATTTGATCTTCTAAAGTCTAACTGGTGTCTTTTCAAATGTTTTGTCTTTAGTTTGATTCTTCTTAAATGTTTAATTTTGCTCTTTTCCCGCCTATTGTTTTCTAATGTCTGATGTGACTTCGAAATGTTTTTAATTGTTTTTTTTTTTTAAATGTTTAACCGGCTTGTTTAAAAAAATGTCCTTTTCTTTCCCAATGTTTAATTTTTAATTAAATCTTTCTGTTTTTTCTTTTTAATTGTTTTACCACCTTTTAATATTTAATTTTCTTTTTAAATGCTAAATTGTATTTTCTGCTCCACTCTTTATTATATTCATTCTAATAATATTCACTTGATGAACAATCCTACCTCCCACTCTGGACTTGTGGCTCTTGGCTGCTGCTTGGTTCTGGATCTTTCTTCTGGCTCTGAAGGGCTGCAGGACAAAGTTTCCCAGTTATGTGGTTGCATCATACTATTATTTAGAGAATCACTTCTTAAAACCCACTTTTATAGACTTGCTTTTATGTGAGGTTTACTTTTAGCTTCAATTAGTTTTAATGTTTTATTCTGTGTTGTCCTGTATATTTTAGATGTTCTGTTTTATTTTACTTTTAGCTGCCTGGTTCTTTGGTGTGATGTCCTCTCATTTAATTGTCTGGTTTTTTTTACTTTTAATTTCAGCACTCAGTCTTGTTCTTTAATTTTCAGACTGCTTAATTCCCTTGGTTGAGTTGCGTACTAATCTAGCTAATTATTAATTTAAGTTGTCATTTTTACTATTTATTTTTAATTGACTGCTCTGACTTTTCTCCTGTAGCTTGATTGTCTGTGTTGCATGTTTTTAATGTCAATGCACTTTGTGAATATTGTTCTTGCTGGTGCTATGTAAATAAACTTATTATAATTGAGGAATTGTCTTCCTGAGCTGCATTGTGACCCGTCATTCATAAGCCAAGTGTGCTCGATGAAATCACAGTTTCCACACCCAAAAAGGAAATCGACATTGTTTTCAGCTTAGAAACATGGAGTCCTTTTTTTCCCCTATCAAACATCCCAAATAAAGGCCCATGTGACTGAAGAGAACAACAATAGGCGGCATTGACGGGCCAAATAAGGACACGACTGTCTGCTGATGTGCCACCCAGCTGTCCTCTCAGGTAGGGAGGGACAATGGTACCAGAGCCGCCTGTCCATGCACAACATGTGATGCCACTGAAGATATAAGAGGCGGCAAAAAGTGACCACAACAACAAAGCACACAGTTTGGAGGGACACCCAAAATCTTCCCAAATAATAAAACAAGCAGAAGAGAAGTCAAGATGAGATTTCTAGTGCCACTGTTTGTTTTCCTGGCCGTGGCTGCGTTTCACACCGGTAAGAAGAAAAATGTTCAAATGATGGATGTTGGGAGACAAAATATTTCTTTTCTGTACCAATTTGAAGCCCGACTGATGTGTCTGTGTCGACTTGTAGCGCTCTCAGCTTCTCTGGAATCTGCAGAGAAAGAGGAAAAAATTGCTCAACATGGTGAGGAATCATTTTTTTCAATATGAATCAACGCTAATGATGATGATGGTTGCACATCTGGAAACTTTTCTCTTCTGTTCATGCAGATGGGCTAACTGAGCTGCAGAAAGTAGGTACGTTTAATGCAAAACAGATAATTTAGAGATGTAAAAGCAACTGTTGTCTCACTTTTTTTATTTTTGCAATGTTTCTGCACCAGTATTTGCAGTGACCGTCCATGTTCACGGCTTTTGTTTTCATCTCCTCAGATCAGATGGAGTTTGAAGCAGCTCAGAAGAACAATGCAGCTCAGATGAACAGTAAGTTCTAAAAGCTCAAATAAGCAGTGGTGGAAGAAGCACCAATAGAGCAAAAAATGTAAGAAATAGTCCATTAGAAAGTAAGAGTCCTGCATGTACTTTGAAACATATTAAAGTAAAAGTCCTGGTTTGATCCCTCTGACTGATATAACATGACATGTGACTTTATTAGAATATTATTAGTGAATGATTAGCATGTTACTGTTGTAGCTGCTGCAGAAACAGTTTCAGATTTGTAATAGGAGAGAAAAGAAGAAATTCAAATGCACAAATGTTTTCACCTTTAGAACCTTTTGTCTAATCTTTGAAGTTTAGTGAGATATTTGATCATTTGAACTTTTATTTATAAAATAATGTTTGATAGAGATGTTATCACAACTCGTACACATCTGAAAAGTCATCCCAATAACACGTTTTTCTAGTAAGAAACCAAAGAGTCAATATATAATTGAGGGACTGTGAAAAACCATGGGATATAGCTTGCATACATTTTTATTAAAAGTTAAAAAAAAGCTAATATTTTTTATGTTCATTATGATCCTATGATACCTGTCAACTGATACAAAAAGTCCCACAATTGTATATTGATCCCAAAAATATTTAAAAACCACTGGTTTAACAATGTGTTGTATTTTTAAAAACTTGTTGTACTGTATATTGTGTAAAATCGACATCTTGAGTGTAACTAAAGTGGTTAAATAAATGTTGGGGAGTAGAAAACGCAATATTTCCCTCTGAAATTAAGCAAAATTAAAGTATAAAGTAGCACAAAATGGAAAAAAAAGGCCTCAAGATTGTACTTAAGTACAGTTGTGGAGTAAATGTACTTAGTTACTTTCCATCACTGCAAATAAGAGGGCTTGAAGAGCTTTTTTTTTATTAATTATTTCTCACCATCTCCCTATGAAGTTACGGAGGAACAGAATGAAGACTCTCGCTACCTCGGTAAGTAGAAACTATAAAACACTGACTTCCCCATAAACTAATAACGGCTGATCCCTGAGGGTTCACTTTCTAACACAACCTTTCAATGTGTCTTCCAGAGGCTGCTCAGGATGACTCTGGTGAGTCCTAATCCATCACATGATCAGTCCCTGAACACTGTGATAAACGTCACAATCACCTGTTCAAATGTTTTCTACAGTGGAGGAGCATGTTGAGGCCGAGGACGACAACACAGGTGTGTAAAAACCAAACGTATGACTTCTGCGGTTCACATGTAAGCGTTCTCTACCTGAGATTCAACATTACATAACTGTCCAATCTGTCCTCCAGCAGAGGGAGGTGGGAACTCTGACGCTGCAGCTCATGTGGGTAAGAGGAGCTTTTACTGTTCAGACAGGAGCCTGTAGATGGCAATAAAGGACAGGTTGGAAAAGGATCACGTCCTGCAGAGAGATGTAAAATACTGCACTACTTATGTCTAAATAGCTGCACTTCTCCCCCACTTTATACACAGAATCAGAGTCTGAGTCCTCTGAGGAAACTGAAGGTCAGTTGGTGACATAGTTTTGTTTTTGTTTTGTTTTTTTAATTTCCACTTCTGTCCCACAATCAGAGTTAATTTCTGTCTTTATTCTTTTTAACCAGGGAGACAGAGGCGGGGTAAGTTTGTATGAAACAAACACAACATCATGAACTGAGAGCTAAAGTACAACCTGTGATTGTACATTAAATATTTTCATGAACTTAAGTCATTTTATGGGCTTTTAGTTATCTTTAAACTACTTAAAAGTCAATGTCTAGTCCATGATTTACTTCCTCCCTGTTTATCAAAGTTACGTATGGTCTTTAGAAGGTTATTTCAAAAAATGATCCCTTAGATGTAACTCTGTACCATTGTTTCCTTTAGAATGTGACTCCCACTCTCTGCAGCTCGAGCACACCAACTTATATAACTTTGCAAAAACGCTCCACTGATACTGGAGAAATTTAGCCATAACTGTTTGAACCAAAATCAATTCTGAAAAAGCATAATGACATGTAAAGCCCCATTCTGTGAGTCAACAGGAACAGCTGCTTAGTTTTGTTACATATAAAGCCTCTAAAATCTGCAATATATTATGATCAAAATGACAAAAGTCAGACAGAAAAAGGCAAAGAACAAAAAAAGACAAAATGTTACAAAAACAAGACGATATGTTACAATAATTAAACAGAAAACAGAAAAATTAGATACAAAATGACAAAAATTACACAAACACAAAATGAGACAAAAAAGAGACAAAAAATTTAACAAAAAACTTAGAAAGCGACAAAAAATGGGCACATGACACAAACAAGACAAAAAATGACAAAAGCAGCAAAAAATGATTTAAAAAAACAACAAAAACAAGACAAAATATTTCAAAAATGAGACACAAAACAACAGAACAATGAGCAGTCTAGTATTTTATTTATGATCAAAACAATATGTCATTGTCTAGAAATTATTTTAAATTTACAGTTTTACAAATTTACAATCCGCAGTTAATGTCTTCTGTAATCTTTACACAAAGTCAACCCACGGGCCGGATTGGACCCTCTGGAGGGCCGGCTTTGGCCCCGGGGCCACATGTTTGACACCCCTGATGTGGAGGTAAAACATAATGTGAAATGTTTTGTCTTCTTAGAGCATCATGAAGCAGTGACAGAGACAGCGAGCAGTGTGGGTAAGACTCAATTAAACAACACTGATAAAAGCCTCTTACTCATGAATTCAGCTCTGGAACTATCTGCTGTAATTTCACATTTTTCTTTTCTGTCCTCTGCAGATGAAGTCGGTCAGGATTCAACCAAGGAACAAGGTAAAAAAAAAAGAGCATAAAATCTTCTTACATACATCAGTAATTACTTAAAATAAACACATTATGTATCCCTAACTGTTTACTAGTTTTATCCTGAGACATTTCTGGAGGCCGACTCAGACGTACCTGCTGAGGCACGATGTGGTGAACTGTTTTGAGCAACGCAGTGAAAGTTAAATTGTAGGTTATGCAACCAACCAGTGAGGGAAAAACAGGGCCAGTCAGAGCCAGTCTCAGCCAGATTCAAATAGTGCCAAAAACCTTTATAGACTGTCTTCAGCTGTAAAATCCTTCAATCGCAATTACAAATTTACAACCTGGCAGCTCGTAACAACTGGAGGAGTGATATTTTTACCACTTTAATTTATGCATTCCCCAAAAAAAAACATGTTGTTTTGAAGAGGTCGCCACAGACATGAGTTTTTACTGCTTGACCTCGAAAATAAGACACTGGGATTGTTTGTTTGAACTCAGTCCCTCCTTGTATGTGAGTAAATCTGGGACAAGAATCCAGGGCACTCGGAGACATCTGTCCCCAGGTGCTTATTGTGCTTGATTTATACTGTATCATCTGCTTCTGGTTATTTTAGGTCCAAGGATGCACTGTCCCTGCCCTAAAAGATGCTGAAGAGACTTTTTAGAAATCAAAATGACTTTGGTGTAAAGATTGTTAGATGCACCAATAAAGGCAGGACGACACGAGTGTTAACTGTGGCAAGAAATTAATTAATCAACGGGGTGCAAGAAGAGGAAAGAGTTGAGCATTTTAATCTGAGGGGGATACAGGAGGCTTCATTGTGTGCAGTAACATGGCACAGTGCTGCAGTCATCATTCACCAGGAACAGTGAGTCATATAAAAACGTAGGAGAGCAGTGATTCATACGCTCACTTAGAGAGCTCTGGAATACTACTGGATTGTGTTTGTAATGTAAAGCTGGCGTAAAGGAATCCCTCTTTGTCTGTCCCTGCATCACAGATGTACTGGAGTGAGAGAGCAGAGCAGCATGTGGATCCCAGCGCTCATTCATCACCCGGTGCCTGAGCAGCACCGAGCTTACCGTCAATAAAAAGGGAACAATCCCACTTATCTGTACAACACGTCTGCTGTCGTTTCATGTCTCATAATGCGGTGTTCTTTTGATTAAGGTGTGGGGGATTTGAGCCTCCTGTCCTCATTTACAAGCACCAAAAAATGTTGTTTCCTTACCTGAAAAAAATCCAAAAATTCAGGGAAAAAAAAATCTGAAAATTTGCAAAACCTTTTGGAGAAAATTCTAATTCCTTAAGTCTTATTTTTAAAAAATCCCCCAAATTTGGCAAGAAAATTCTTGTAAATATTTTCAAAAAATGAGAAATCTTCCAAAAAAAACCCTAAAAATATCAAGTGATTACATATATATCAGTAAAACTTTTAACATTTTTACAGAAAAATCAACCAAAATCCAGGGAATTCCAAAAAAGTTTCCTTGTCTGAAAAAAAATCCATAAATTCAGAAAAATTCCCTGAAATTGCTGAAAATTTGGAAAACCTTCAGGAAGAAAAGTCCAATAATTCCTTAAGTTTTATTTTTTAAAAATCCCCTAAATTTGGCAAGAAAATGAGTAAAAATCTTCCAAAAAAATGCTAAAAATATCGAAAGTGATTACATATATCAGTAAAACTATTTTCTTTAAGAACATTCACAGAAAAATCAACCAAAATCCAGCGCAATTCGCTGAATTTTGGTTGATTTTTCAAAAAACGTCCACAAATTTCCCAAAAATGTGGACATCAGAAATTCCACTGTGAAAACATTTCCACATTTTCAAACTTTAAAACGGGTCAATTTGACCCACAACACAAAGGTTAAAGCAAAACAAATTCAACTTCAGTGTTTTCCCGTTTTTATTTTAATTTTTCCATCCACACACGTGGAGCAGAGTTTTGTTGATGTGCATAAAAAAAAAGAACAACTTCTTTGGTACCTAAGGGAAAATAAAACAATTAAGGCAACTACAGCATCTATAGGTCTGTAATGCATTTAGTACTGCAGCCAAAATGACCACACGCTGGTGGTTTGCAACGTATACCTGCTGCGCTCCTTCAAACCACAGAACAGATCATCACCAAACCACACTTTACATACCTTCCAGTTTTTAGGTTCCTCTTCCTCCTTGGTATTCAGAGGGAGGAAAGAGGCAGGTGCAAACTCCACAGAAAATAAACGTACTGGAAGTAGCTGGTACAAGGTGAACTAGAAAAACAAGGCTGAAGCAGGTCTAAAGCATGTCATCGATGATTATGAAATCAAGTTTCAACAGGCGACGTAAGGTCTCGTTTGAGAGCACGCGGTCGGTGCTGGTTGACATTCTGCTGTTGCATTTCTAAAACTGAAGTCAAGACAGGTATTTCTGTGCTGATCCAAGAATGTAAAAGCCTCAGGAGATTTGGATGAAGAACCGGATAGCAGATAGATAATCCACTAGCTTAACGACTTGGCCTTTGTCATTTCTTGCCAAGAAATTTGCTGAATTTTTTTAATACTAATGAGTATTTTTCATATCGTTCTGTAGGTGTGCCGTTTGTTCTACCACTGTAGATTAAACTGTAGTGCTGATACTGTGGCGGAATCATTTTGTTGAACGTGGGAGTAAATCTTTGTTCTTTAACAGAGGAAAAAAAAAGAGTTCCAATCTGGGGGATACAAGAACGCCAGATACAAAGTTATTCAGAACAAATTCTTGGAATCGGGGAGAAATACACACATACACACCAATAACCTTGTTTTCACCTAAAAAATACTGCTTTTGCATCTACCTTATTTTCAGCATGTGTTATGACTGGAAAATTACATCTGTTAAAGGCTAATACTGCATCTTAGTTGTTCATTTCTGTCTAGTGTAAAACAAAATGAAAACAGCATGGTCGTATATACATAATTGCAAAGTTAAAAAAAAGTGGAGAGATGAGTATTAGAAAAAAAATCAGTTGATTTTAGATGAACTCTTTACAGAATGATGTGATATGAAAAAAAGCAAGTCAGAACAAAGAAATGCGAGTTTCCCACTGGAAGTTATGTGACCCAAATGGAACAAGCAGCAAATTCTAGGTTGAAAATGATGCAGCCAAGAACCACAGGCACATGTCACAAGTCCTTTCAAAACATTTTTTTTTCCTTTTTCTTCCAAAGTTGTTGGCTTGAGGTAAGCGATATATTTTGGCCTTCCAACTTTGCTCCCCTTCTCCTGGCTTGCGCTGGAGCGGTTTCTTTCTCCTCCCCTGCTCGGGGTGCAGCCGAACGCTCACAGGATGCCGCTGTGGATGAAGATCGCCATGATGGCGGCGCTGATCAGACCGGAGATGGGCACGGTCACAAACCAAGCCATGAAGATATTTCTAAACAGCCGCCAGTCCACCGCCTTCCTCGAGCGCAGCCATCCCACTGCCACCACTGAGCCCACCTGGAAACACAGCAGCCGTTAGAATAATCCCATCCTCTTCATCAGATGTAGGACTTCAAATTATCTGTCGTTAAGTTTAATTAGGGAAACGGTTGCTACACCAGACTGTTTACAGCAGCCTCCTTCAAACTAAATAGCCTCTTCTCCCACGTCTGAGCCCAGTCCCCAGACCACAGTGTTTGACCAGCTTACCTTGCAGTGGGTGGTGGAAACAGGCAGACCAATGTTTGAGGCAACCACCACAGTCAGGGCTGAGGCCAGTTCAATGCTAAAACCGCTGCAGGGAGAGAAAAAACAACACCCATGTCTCTCTGGAGGATATGTCTGAACAGGCTGCTAAATAAAAAAAATGGGTAATGTCTGAGGAGGATGTGGCTTTCAGTGACTAGGGGAAACAGATTCTGTACTGTCTGTACCTTGAGGGGGTGATGGGGGTTAGGTCCCTGCCCATGGTCTGGATCACTCGCCGACCCCACACCCAGAGTCCAGCACAGATGCCCACGCCTCCATACAGCAGCAGCCAGATGGGTGTAGGCTGGTTTGAAGTCACACTACCTGATTGGTAAACCAACCACAGAGCAACCAACGGTCCAATGGCGTTACTGCAAAGGCGAGGGGGGGGGGGTTATTTCAACAGCGGCCAAAGATACTGACATTGATTTGTGATAAGCAAAAATGTCACCGACAACCTGGCAGAAGAGCAAAGGTTTTAATCGCATGAGCCTGATGACGTGGGCCTCTCTAAACAGAGCACCTACCTGACATCATTTCCTCCATGGGCGAAGGATCCGAAGCAGGCGGTGAGAATCTGGAGGAACTGGAACAGAGTCGAGACTTCTGGCTTGTCAGCATCAAGCCTGTCTTCATCTTCAGAGCTCTGGTTGCTACCTGCGTCCTCCTTCCCCATTTCTAGCGTCACGTCGTTCTCTCCCACACTTTCAGGAGTTGTGTGCTCGGCCACGGCGTTGCAGTAGCTGGTGTAGCTGTCCATACGGATCCGCTTCCTGTCCTGACCACCGGCTCCCGGGCCCTTGTCGCCCTCCTCGCTGGCACGGAAATCCCCATCTTTATGCTTGAAGTCTCCGTGCATGCCGATGATGGCCATGGTGTAGGAGGTATAGCTGTTGTTGCGCCGGATCGGTCGGTCTCCGCCCTCGCCCATGCAGTCACCAACCTTGGCCAGGTGGAGCTTGTGCAGCAGGTCTTTGTAGAGGCCGGAGTCCTTGTGGACCGTGTGGTACTGGCTGTAACCGTTACTGGGGATCTGTGCTGGCCTGTTGCTGAACTGAACCTGGTTGTTGAACTGGACCTGATTGGAGGTATTCGTGGAGCCATTGCTCTGCTGGACTTGCTGATTGTTGAGTTGGACCTGATTGTTTGACTGAACCTGTTTGGGGGCTTAAGACAAGACAAGAAAAAATAAACCATTAAAATTTGCACGTAGTTATGTTAGTCTCATGTGACGTGTTTGAAAGTGACACAAAGAAAATGTTAACGGTGTTTGCTCCAGGCACGCTTACCACCATTTGCGTTGCTACAGTCTGTGTCGTCAGAGTCTCCAATGTCAAACGCCACCTTGCGCTCTTTATTATTGTCAGCATCGTCAGAATCTCCTATGTCAAATGCCACCCTGCGCTCCTCGGGGGCAGGCTGGGGCTGAGCAGAAGAGCTCTGATTGACAGCTGGTGTGGGAGGTGTAGACGTCTCCTTGGCAGTCTGCTTCAGAATTGGACAGTGGGCCTCTCTGAGCTCTCTCTTTTCCATCAAGGGGCTCTCAGAGGGGCTGGAAGACTTGATATCTCCTAGTAGGGGAGGAGTTGGAGTGAAGCGTTACTTGGGTCATGTCCAAACATATACACAGCACAGCAGAGAAATCCTAGTACGGCATGGGTTTCCTTTTAACTTAAGCTGCAGGGAGTCGTAAGAATTGCATAACCTCAGTCTCAGCCGTTGTCCTACAAATGCAATTTTACCTGTGTTCAAAAATGAGCCAGAGCGTTCACAGGATCAGATGAATGGATTAGAAGGAACATATTTACTCTACCCTAGGAGCTTAACTTATGAAAGGCGATAAGACCCAACACGCATGAGGCTCACATGACATTTGTTTGTGGTTTTTAAGTGTGCTAGGTACGCAAAGTCAATATTTTCTAAGCTCGGAGCGATCTGACTGGTTAGCCACATTGCATCATCGCAAACTGGTCAAGGCTGGAACAGAAGCACTAAGTCACTGTCAGCCTGCTCTCCAAATGTTAACACCTCAACCTTTCAATCCAGGCTTATTTTAGTCAAGTAGGCAAAGACCAATTACTTGATCACTATGACCTAATTAGTCAGCTTGTCTACTGGATTGAGGCTGATCTAAACAGATAATGCTTACTCAGATAAACCTGCTGTTTCTAAGGCTAACACAAGTGACAGGTAAGTCACCCGAGAAATACTTTAACATCAATCTTTCTGACATTACATTAAGAAAGCTACATGTAGAAAAAAATCTTCTAAGTTGAACTGAAAAAGGTTCTGCTGAAAATCTAATAAAGTCTAAAGCTGCTCTGTACTCTGGTCTAACAGATTGTTAATGCAGTAACAAAACAAGCATGAAAAAGAAGTCCTAACAAGAGTCAGTAAATACAAAAGCACTACATCGTGTACAGTGGAGGAAGTTTAAAATGAATAGTGTTCCTGTTTGACGTCAGTATGACACAATGGGTGAGCAAATGCAGATGATTTTTTTAAAAACTTTAATCCAGGATTACTGAACAAAAACTGTTGACAATTTTTAGATGATTTCCATTAAAGCGACTCCATTATAATAAGACATCCCTGAGCTCCATTTGGTGGATTAATATGAGCCCTCACTGTGAATAGGTTGAGTTTGCTATATGCCTCATTTGTCCAGAGACTTAAGAATACCATCATTTCAGTTTCAGGGATTTGAAAGTTGTAAAACACCAAAAACATCAGTAGGACTTACGTTCGATCTTCTTCTTTAAGCGAGGGCAGACAATGAACCAGACCACAATGGCGGTCAGCACAGAGCAGCCCAATGAGATGAGCAGGACGCCCCACCAAGGGATCTTGTCAAATCCCAGCACTAAAGGATCGCCAGGTGCCAGGCACAGACAGACAAAGGCAAATAGAGAAAGGCATTTTTAAAAAACAAGGCAGCAGATGCTACCTTTCTTATGGACAGCACAAAAAAGGTACATTGCATCAGGACTAAATCACCCACCTTACACCTGAGTAGCTATGCAAATTTGTGAAAATACAGAACAAGATAGTATTGTGCAAGTCTATGTGAGGTCATATCTGGAAAATGAAGTTTCAAGAGGAACACCGTTTCCTCATTTAAAACATAAACAGCACCAATAAATTCTAATAATTAAATACAGGGCAATAAATTCAACGACATCTGCCACCTATTGACTAACAGCCCAAGCATGACTGCACAGCTTCATTGTGCCGCAAAGTTAAAAATGGAAAGCATGTGTATCCCTACATATGAACAGTTATGTAATAGGTGAAGGAGCACACATGTCACCACGACCCCCAAATGCCCAGCTCGCAGCACACGGACAAAGAGTTCCTTAAAAGGAGACATTATTTGGGTAGAAAAACCAAAAGAAAGGTGGGAGTCATTCACTGGAGCCGTTTGCTGTAGCAATAAGGGTACCCTCTTGCCAAGACTGCAGCAAAGCTGGTGCAGCAGAGGTAGATGCAGTACAGCACACACTGGCAGTAAGAAACCATTTGCATTTCCCCAGGGAAGAAGTCATCCTTGTCATACAGACACAATGCAAGTCAGCAGTGTGGTTAGGAGAAAACAAAAACAAGAGCTCCTGAAACTCTAACACGACCTGTGGTGAGGTGACCCTGGTCATGTGAATACCTAAAAAAAAACACTTCCACAAGATTGTTTGGGAAGTTTACGATAAACAGAAGGAAATGAGGGTCAAAGGCAAGAGATAAGTGTCTCGGTTGCCGTGTTCATTTGAGGGCAGAGTCCACGGTGCACTCTCTCCACTGAGTCACGCTGCAGCATGAGACTGCAGAGCACCTAACTGATGTTTATTTAGTTATGCAATGGAGGCTCACTCCCTTCAGGACGGGAGAGGCTTAGGAGGGAAAAACTAGGAGGCAGCTCTGTATCCGCTGGGCCTCCTGTTCATGACTGGAGCACACCGGCTGACATGTAGAGAGATATCCAGAAACAGGTGTGATTCAGCTACACATCACTCAGTCCCATTGATCATCACAATTCAAACTAAACAGGAGAAACTGTAGCCCTAAGAATGGTAGTGCATCCACAAGAATGGAGACTTGTCTGTAAGTGACTTCTTACAAAACAGAAAAGAAAGACTTTGTAAAAACTAGCCTGAGCCTAGCAGTCTTGTGAACACTCCCACACAAATGGTGAGCTTATACCACAGCCATGCGGTGGGATGGCTTGGACTCCACAGGAAATGAAATTTAACCACGGCTGCGTTCCAAACCCCTCCCTGTAACCTGTGTATTCCATGGCCTACATTACACAATAATGTGGTTTATTGTTTTGTTCCAGTACTGTACATGCAGCTCACCACCAATCCCAATTACAATGACAGCTAAAGCAGCAGTTTATGAGTCATTTGGCCAAGGACTCTTTGGCTTTTTGTCCTTACTTTTGTCTGGAATTAAAAGTAGAGTTCACTAAGGGTATTGGGAGTAAGAACTAGCTGTTTTAGGTATCAGTAAGGAAGAGATCTGAAAGTCCTACATTCTCTCCTTGCAATAAAAAAAAAAAAATATATATATATATATATATATATATATATATATATATATATATATCAATGAAACTGTCACTGAGGACACTTAAGATTTTGAAAAGGCCTCAGACTAAAACAAGTCATGCATACTGTGATGTTGCCAATTGTTTGGTGTAGCTAGAGCAACCAATGCCGCTGGCTGTTTGTTTTTCAGAGGGTAACCGAGGCAGAAAATTTGTATCCAGCTTAACACAGTGAGGTTTTATCAACTGAGGCTAGTGTGAGGGGGGTCAAAATGTACCGTCACTGTGACACTCAGCACTTTAAAACACAAAGTGGTATGCAGCAACAACAACACCAAAAAGGTCATAGATCTACATGTAACAGATGGAAACATGGAGAGAATATAAGGCAAATTCATCAGATTTAGGTTCCTACAATCTGAGATGCAGAGAAAAGTTGGCAGTAACTTTATACCCAGTGAGGAATGCATTACTCTTTGTATTCCAGTGACAAACATTTGTGCCACCTTTTAAGAGAGTAGAAGTTACATAATGAATCTGTTTAAGGGTTTTCATTATACAACGAACAGGGCTGCAGTGGAGTGACAGCAGCTGAGTGATTTATGACGTGTGGAGAACCCAAGTCACACCAAGCCCCATCTGTAAAGGGTCGCCAGCTGACCCTGAAATTCTTTGCACTAAATTGCAGTCATTTCTGCGCATGCTGACTTGAGGTCTCTGGCACTGGTGTGTATATTGAGTGTAGGAATGTGCTGTGGGATGCCTGGTGTCCAATCGCACCACTACGCTAGCACGTCCATCAGGAGGAACACTGAGTCCTATCACAGGAAACACACTGTATTCAGTTTGCTGCAGATACTACTGCTGCTGCATTAGAGTGCATAGATCAGCAATAACGAGCTGTTGTTGTACTGCATGCCAGAGTAGCATCTGAAGTAGAGCCTGAAATAATTACGGGGTGCTTAACTTGTTTTGTTTTTTTTTCCCCAATGATAAACTGTTCTGGGATTGGCTATAATTATGATGTAATTATGCTTTGTGAAAACTGACTATGCAGGAATCAGTGGGGATTATGCTAACATTAAATTGGCTTTTAAAATAAGCCCAGGTGTGCATGTTAACAATTTCCTTCTGTCTACATTATATTGTGTGAATGCAAAAGTAGGAATTTACACCTTCATTGTAGATTAGGTGTTTGTAAAAGTGGCTAAAGTGTAATCTCGCACCTTCTTGCGTGAGGTACCCAATTACAGGTCCTCCTGCACAGTGTGTTCAGGTGTGACGAGTTTCACACAACTGTGCAGAATGTGCCTGACTAAGCAGGGTTATGGGCTATGCTGGAACTGCAAGTGATCTCCTCTCTGTGAGCATGCTGATGTGCATGCACACATCAGCACACCATATCTGGTCAAACTCTGGCCTGTAGCCGCCATTTAAAGGCCCAGGCCAGCTAACATCTTGAACTGTTAGGCCCTGTAGAGAGAAGAAAAACAAAGGAGCAAAAGTTGCTCGTTTAATAAATAGTTTCTGGAAGACGAAAGACCAGCAAGTATTAAGAGCATTATGATACAAATTCTGAGCAGCAATACAACGACTAGCAGCAGGCAATTAGAACCATTTCAGTAACACTCTTTACTTCTCTTTTCCTCCACCATGTCTGAAGGACACAGACAGTGACGTCAAGAGTTAAGTGAAATCTTATTTCCATCTCCCTGTTGTGCTCCACTCTAAAACTTCATTCCAGCTATGACCCACATAGAACCACAAGTAAGAGACGTCCAAAAAAACATGTTAAAATAAACACAGCTTCTGTGAAAATGGTAAACACAGTCTGGTTCAGTCTGGAATATATGTGGGTATCCGGCTGTCTGAGGGAGCAGTTTATTTTAAGCTGTGGCTGTGGGCAGGCATGCAAAACAAAATGAAACAATGATACTCACCCGGAGCTCCAGTGAACATGATGGAGAACAGGTTGATGCCCATGGTCATGGCATAGAAGACAGGCAAGGCCTTCAACCCATTAGGTACCGGATCTTTCTACAAGGACAAAACAAAGCACCGATTCAGAAAAAAATAAACTTCCCTGTTCGAGCAGAGCCGCTCCATTTGGCTGTCAGGTTACAGTTGATGGCAGAACAAGGGCATGGTGGTAATCTGAAACTTTTGTCGATAAGGAACTGCTTTCAGAGAACAGAAGCTTTTTCTTGCCATATAACAAACATTTCCTCAATTTCACTGCGGGGGAAGATTAGCATAGTGTTGAAACTACCCTGAACACATCACTCCATAATGTTCTTGGTTTACAAAACTACATATTTTTCCCCCCAATCTCATAACAGCGGGCTTACCTTGTGCAAGATGAACATGCGCACAAAGTAGAACACAATGGCAGACATTATTCCAGACAAAAGAGGACTCAAAAACCAGGAGGCAACTGCAAAAGAAACAGATACTAGCATTACAATTTAGTGGAAATGCAATATCACATAATTCTGTCACAGGAATGAAACAGAAAAGTATCCTGGCTTGGCATTTGTTGAAATTACACACTCCACTCAAAGATAAAACCTTTATACGCTTCATTAAATTTTCTCGTCAGGAAATGTAATACCTGGTAGGAAACATACTGACAGGTTAGGTCTAAAAACAAAAGCGCAACTCCGTCTATGCCACTTTGAATTGCAAATTAGCGATTTTAATTTCCCAGATAAAGTGGACATTCTTTGGCCATTTCAGTAACATATCCACTGGTCCGTGGACAATCGTGTAGGATTATTTTACACTCAATTAATCAGTCAATGAAGGCTTGTATTGTGATCTTAATGTGAAATTTCAACCCCTTTCCATGCCTCCTTGATGTTAAGCTTTTGTTGTTTGTGACTCATTTTTGGTTTTCTTTCTATAAGAGGCAAAAACTGGTTTATGTCAAGTTTGGACTTTCTTTAAAAGGCTCATTATTACCCCAGAAAACCACCATCAAAGGCAACAATGTAAGAAGGCAGTTGTGAAATTAGCTCTGTTAGCTACATTCCTGCAAGTCAAATTGCCTCATCTTTGCCGATTTATGTTAAGAGCTTATCAAATGTCCCATCTTCCTCATCTCTATAGCACACTCGAAAATTTCTCAACAATAGTGACTAATGCTTGTGCAACTGATTTGTACAATCAATATATTTTTATGCACTGTGGATTTAGCCTAGAATCTGCAACTACCATTCATTAATTTTTAACAATAGATGGCTGGCCTGGACATTGGAATATCTTCAACAAAAACAAAACACTGGCTAAAGACTTACGATAATATTGCATTAGCAGTCACGCCCAGCTACATTAACACAGTCAGTGAAGCAATTCAGCCAAACACTGAGTACATTTCTGGGTCAGCTGATTTGATTAGAGTGTCTTACCAATGCGGAAGAGTTCCCACCACCTGACTCCCTGCAGGCCTTTGGAAACCAGCGAAAAGCCAATAGTAGCACCAACAATGCAGTGTGTTCCAGAGATGGGGAGCTTAAGGAAGGAGGCGGCCAGCTGCCACACAGCAGAACCTAATGAGAACAGATAAATTGAGGACATCAGTCAACAGCTTTTCCACAGACCACAGTAAGGGTTTCCCCTCATGGTACAGCACAGAAGAACCTGAGACTACCTGTATAAATAAAGGCTAAATAAATAAATAAAAAGAAACTGGACAAACTTTAAAGCATTTAAACTCTATTTCTTCCAACTGAAAAAGCTAAGTCATTTGAGAACTTTACAGCCCTACTTCAAGGTGTTGGTTTAACATCTCCATTTTCTACTTCTGGGAAGTGTGCACCCATGTGCCAAGTTCTGCTCACAGGGTTTAATGACCGCAGGTTTAACTACACGTAAGATAAGCTGCAGACACTCACCAACCATGGCACTGACGGATCCAGCCATCAGCACATACTCAGTGCCATTGTACATGTTCACATCGATGATCCCCTTGCGGATGGTTTCGCTCACTTTGGCCCCAAGAAGCACAGACCCGACGGTCTCAAACACTGTGGCCAGAATGCAGGCCTGGCGCAAGGTGACCACTCCAGAGCCCACGGCTGTGCCAAATGAGTTAGCAACATCATTGGCACCCACGGAGAAGGCTAAGATGAAGGCGATGATGAAGCCGACAATCAGCAGCCACATGTAGTCTGTCAGAGCAGTGTTTGCTGCTATCCCTACCGTACTGGCTAGTATTATTGCAGTCGCAGTTGGTGAAACCATGATTGTAGACTAGATATGAACCTGCTTCACAATCTTAAAGGGAATGAATGCCTGTCAAAATAGCTACAGCTATAAAATAAAGAGGTATGAAGGTAAAATAAATAATTAACTTTACTTTAGGTCCACCTGTCTTAACAGGATTTCTGATATTCAGCAGTGCAAACTTATAAAAAAGGTTTATCTGGAGCTGACCAGTAAACAATTAAAGTAAACTAGAGGTATATTGAAGATTTATTGCTATCCTGTAATTATACTAGATATGTTGCTGTTCTTTGGGCGCTGAGCTATCAAGCAGAGTGAACCAGCCATTGTGCAAGTGTGACTGCAGATGAGCAGGGGTACATCCTGAAAGAGACAGAAAAACAAACAGAGAAGGCCTGCTTTAATTCTAGTTCCTCTTAATGCCACTGCGATAAAAACGCACACCTCTAAAAGAGACACATCAGGAAGGAAATACGAGTTTTCCACGAGGAATGAGCGTCTATTACAGCAAGCTAAGATAAGGCAGTACAACAAGAAACGTGGACGACCAGTAGTAAACGCTCGCACCGGAAGGAGGACCTGTACTTGCTGCCTTTGCCTGAGAACCCAAGGAAGCCATTTTTGGTAAATGGCGCATGAAGCACCACGATTATATTACGGCGGCGTCCTCTGGTTTGACCCAGACACTCCGCTCCTTGTGTTGTTTGTTGCCGTTCCGTGGGGGATTGGAGCCACTGCCAGATAAGGACAGTCTTTATCTACGGGACAGATTATAACTTTTCTACGTGCGCACGTGTCGTCATCCATTCATACGGCACGGACCGTCCCCCGGGCACGAGCACCGTGTGTCCGGGGCTCGGCTGGTCTGGACTCGATTTTTAAGACTTTCATTTGTAGCCTCCATTAAAGCCGCCCCTGCCCCGTTCCTCAATTGAGCTTGGCGTGGTTTTTCGTAAAGGCAACCGGATGTGAGTCAGTTTACAAGACACCGATGCGGTAACACAGACTGATCTTGTCAGTTTCTTGTCCGTCGTCGTGTGTTTATCTGTGTGGACCCATTTTAAAACGGTTTTGTCCTTTACACAGATGGTCAGTGCTGCTAGCGTTAGCTTAGCGTGGAATAAAAAACGCAACTTAATTAGCTTGGTTCGAGTTACTGTGTTACCGTAAGCTCCGTTATCAACAGCCGTTATCTATCCCAGGCCAAACTAACCGTTTGACCCGCAATAAATGTCTGGGGGTGTTTGTTTTTCTTTTTAGATAACAGATCGCTCGTTTGTGTTGAATGCGTAGTACAATGGCTTGTTACTGGAGCTGCCGTTAGCATTAGCTCTACGCTCACCTCCCATCGTGATGTAAGCCGTTTTTACTCTATTCAGCGAACAAATAATGAGAAGCTGCTTGTTTTTAAAGAGAATAAATAATAAAACTCACCACACGTCGCAGTTGTCAGTCCCGAAGAGAAGAGTGCGTGTTAGCCGGTAAGCTAATTAGCGCGCGCACAAGACCCCTTAACGTTACGATAGCGCGCGCGGGATAATGAAAAATTAAAAAAAGAAACGATAGTGAAAAATTCTCCTCTCCGCTAAGCTGCACGAAGTTACGAATAAAGTGACTAAGAGAGAAAAAAAACGGCGTTCGAGGTTGATTAAATATGAAATAAGTCCGTCTTTTCTCCGATCTAGAAAGCTCTCAGTTTGAATGAATGCTGCGCTGCCGCATGTGTAGAACTTGCTCGTGCCGGTGAACGGAGCATGGGGTTCTTTTTTTATTGGATACACCCTGAGCTAAGCTCCGCCCGCCTCCTCCCAGCTGTCACACTGCCGGGGAGTCATGTGTTCACTGCGTGGACGAAGGAGGACTCGAATCAAGATCCTGTGGAAGATCCCCATTGCAAACCCAGGTCTTTCTGTTACAACACATCTTTATATTCTATAACTCTGTAAGACCGAAGTATAGAAAACAAACTAGTAAAAATAAATAAAGAAGTAAAGCTAACATAATAATAATATACTACTACGTCTACTACTAGTAGTAGTAATAATAATATTGTGTTTATAGATAGAAACCCAAATATAATAAAACTGAAAAAAATTACACAGATACACACACACACACACGTATATACGTTTTTTGAGAAATAAGAAAATGAGAAAAAAAATTAATTATGTATTCTGAAAAAAAAAAATATATACACACACAAAACAATAAATAATAAAATGAACACATTATTATTATTATTATTATTATTAGTAGTAGTAGTAGTAGTAGTAGTATAAGCACTATTATTTTATTTTTATTTATTTTTGCTATTTTTTTTCTATATTTGGGTCTTACAGGGTGTATATATATATATATAAACCCAAATATTGAGAAAAATTAAATAATTAAAGTATTTTTGTTGCAGCTTTATTTGTTTACCGTAATGAGCAAAAATAATATATATCTGTATATTTAAATAATAGAAAATAATAATGAAAAAATAAACTAATGTATTATTGAGGGTTACCTTAACTTCAACATTCAGACGCAACAGAAAAACACAAAACAGTTTTATATCCACTTACAAAACATTTCTGCAGGATCTGACTACTTCATTCACATTTTGCTATATTCAGATTATTGATTCCATGCAAAGTCTTAGTACTACAACCATATAGATAAGCATGTATAGAAAAATTTGTCCAAAAAATATAAACATAGCAGAAAAAATAAGCATAAATTGGGGGGAGGGGGGGGGAAGCGTTGCTCCAAGTAAAATAAAAATCCAATGGAGTTATGTTTGTGTTGTTGCACAGAAACCTATTTATTTCATAACACTGGGTGGAAATTTAGTTAATTACTTGGAATAAAACAAAATGAGTCCAGAGTCTATTAACTCGGTGTCTGACAGTCTGAGTGATTACTTACATAATTTGATTCACTTACATACCTGAATTTCAGCACGCATGCATGTATTTGTAGTGGGATGTCACTAATTATTCAAAACTATACTTAAGTACAATTATTAATTTGTTTGTGCAATGATTTTTTTTCTGTCAACACAATTTAGCACTGTTCATTTTTATAACTTTAAAGTACACACTGTATGTGTCCTTCAGTGTTGGTACATCATGTCCTCTTCATATTTGTACATACATGTGCATGTGAAAGGTGTAAATAGTCTTTATTATATTTTCAACTGTATTGTACTTTTTCTGTCTTGTGTTTCTGTAAATCAGTGAAGATTATCTTATTTTGTCTCGCTGTAATTTTATACTCCCGTTTCACAAAACCTTGTTACTTTATTATATTGTTATATTTAATATTACTTTGCACATCTTTACTTTCTTTGATAGTTATTTGCATATTCAATACCTTCCTGTATTTCATTATACCTGTGGGCTATTGTACTGCGACGTGACTAATTATTCAGATATAACATTTAAGTGCAAATTTTAGCCACTTTACTGGATTTTTTCCATGTCTTTTCCCTTTGTTTTTCCTTTTTTGTCTTCTCTTTTCAGAAATACAAGTAAAATAACATCATGTAGCACTGTTTTATTTCTTTCTCTAACTTCTTAAATGCAGTAAGATATTGAAACAGGTATTTCTCTCTCTCTGTACCCCAACCCCTACAGTTTGGTTATATCAGTCATATCATATCCTGACTTATCTATACAGGTGAAAAGTGTACATAATCTTAATTATATTTCAAATCCCATCTTTATTGTGCCTTTTAAATTCCTTATCTTCTTTGTCACAATATTTTTATCAGGCTGATTAGAGGTCAATAAAGTTTATTTTATCTTATCTTCGTCTCCATTCATGTTATTTCAATGCTCCAATTCAAGCGCACTTTGCAGGAAATAATTCTTTGATCAACGTCTTTTGTATTAGTAATTTATACATTTAGTACTCGTAAACTTGGATTTTGACAAAACTGCATTTATTTGTACGGGGATTTCACTAATTATTCACACGTAAGTACATTTTTAGGCAAGTTACTTGAATGTTTCCATTTCTTGTTGTTGCTATTTTTACTTCCATGTCGCCTCATTTCACAAGGAAATATTACTTTGTACACTGTACACTTTTCCATAATTACTTAGACATTCTTGCCCTTTGATATATGTGTGTGTTTTTGTACTGGAATTTCACTTACTATAATAATTCAACACACTTCAGTACGTTTTTTTTTAAACATAATTTACTTCAGTATTTCCATTTTTTTGCTGTATTTTAATATGCCTGAAAAAACTGTACTGGGAAGTCACCAACTATTCAGATACTACACTTAGGTATAATCTTTAGGTGCATTAATTGAATATTTCCACTTTATTATGTTATTTTCTTTATCACTTATACTACACTCTGCAGGGAAATGCTGCTTTGCATAGCTTTACTTTTTTTTTTTTAGAATCACTTGTAGTCAGGATTTACTTTCCTGTTGTTTTTTTAACATCACAGGATTTTTTTGTTTGTTTTTTTGCACTGGATAGTTAATAATTATTCAGATACTACATCTAAGCACGGCTTTTATGTACTTTACCGGAATATTTCCATTTGTTGCTGTTATTCTAAACATTGCAGTACATACATAAACTCATTCAGGTCAATATTTTTGTGTCACATGAATTTAAAATATACCCTTGAAGGCAAACAGACACAAATAATAAACACAAATCACAGCAGCTCTGCGTTTTTCTATGAGAGAAACAACAGCATGAAAACAGCGGTGGGGGTGATGTTTAACTGCATTACAGAAGACTTGTGTGTCATTGAAGTGCACTCGGCCGGAAATGATAACAACATTCACCCTCTAACAAAAGTGGTTTTCTTTGGTCACAGTTCTTTTATTATGTTCATCAAGACAAAACGCGATACTCTGCTGAATGGAAGAAGTGCTCGATAAGCAGAGCAAAATGTGTTGGGCTGATTGATAGTTTTTTTTTTAAAAACGTGTTGCGTGTTTGCATGGCAACCACGAGGAAGAAAACAATCCCCTAAACGCACCACGTTTTGGAACAAACAAGTAAAATAGCTGTAATGAAGTATATTGTTGTTTTACTACAAGCCCACTCCCTTTGTTGTCTCTGTCTGTTTGACGTCACCTCTTTGGATAATGGAAAATTTCCAGCCTTCTGGGAGGGGTTCAGGGTCGACGCTTATAATTACGAATCTTGTCGCAGCACGTGAAGGCCGCATTCAGAGGAAAGGAGTGGCGATGGTCGTGGTTTTTTTTTTTCTTTAATCGACTAGACATTTCCAGAACTCCAAGCGTGAAACTGTAAAGATAATTCACATCTGCTTTAACTCCCACTTCAGCCACACATAGCAGAGACAACAATAATCCTCCTTGTTTTTACCACAGACCTGTGACCCCTATTTAAAAGATTAGAAAATCGAAACTGTCAATGAAGCGCAAGGCGTTCACTGAACTGGTTATGACTGGTATAGACCTGAATGGGTGATAGCTTCACCAAATTGTAAAGTACAAGAATTTATAGTGTAATAAAGGTTTGGATTTATGTTCTATTGCCCAGTGTTTGATTCACAAGATCCCCACCTGATGAGATAAAATCACTTTCCTATGTATCCTCATTATGTAACAACTGCTGGTCTACTTACAAAACACTATAAAACAGTTTTGGATCCACTGCCACAACTAACATACACTTTCATATCAAATTATGTATGATCAAGGCACTTTATTCACACACTATATATTACATTCATTCAATATATTCATTTACATCCCTGTATTTCAACATATCTGCATATATTTGTACGGAAGCACGTTTTTTTCAGCAACTGAATGCAGTTTTATGGCACCTAAGCAAGATTGAAAGCAACAATGTTCATTCAGTGCCTAAACAGACAAATGTAAAAATAAAATTAAATAAAAATAAAAGAAAACTTGAAATCTAAATTACATTAATAAATTAATCCAAAACAGCACAAACAAATTGAATAAAGTGCACACAGAACACTTAGTGACATTTTTTGCTATGTTATACTAATACATTAATATTTTCAACAGTTTTACTTTTATCCCATATTAATTAGCAACTTGAAACATGTTTTACTATTTATGTCCTGTTAATATGTCTGCACATGCTACTCCCTAAATCAGTAGCAAAACTAATGCTTGTGTGGATTCTGTGTTTGCTCAGGAGATAAAATTACTGCATGTGGTGCGTTTGCCTGAGGTGCCTTTAAAGACATCTTGTCTGATCTTATGATACTAAAACCTTCTGAAAACTTCATGAGCAATGAACACAGGATTTAAAATGAACTTTGATTCATCAAGTCATCGCAAGGCCACGAGTGTTTCCCGTAATTACACCCACTTCATCAACGTAACAACATTTCAGTAAAGACACGTTATTATATAGTCATTTCATTATTCTGGGATATTTGGGTGATAAAGAGTTCTTACGTGTTGTTTTGCACATTAATGGCTGAATTTGACAAGGTGGAGAGCACTATGATGCCACAGAAACTTTTCTAGGTTTATTTTTGTCCATAGCAGGGCAGCAACAAGCAATTATTTTCATTGTCAGTTACTTTCTCCATCAATCATTGAGTTGTTTGGTCTGTAAAGTGTCAGAAAATGAAGAAAAATGTCAATTGATGTTTCCTTTTTCCAAGATGATATCATCAAATGTCTTCTTTTGTCCACAACCCAAAGACATTCAGTATTTATCAGAAAAGCAAAGAAACAAGATAATGTTCACACTTTCAAAGCTAATATCAATTTATGCCTTTTTCTAAAGAATAAGTCAAGCTTATTGATGGACTTATATCTATATCATTTAATCGTCAACGACTCGATTAATTCCGTTCTGCTCATCCAAACCACACCCAGATTCTCTTGTGCACCCATTTTCAGCTTACTTTTCGAACATTGAACATAGAACCCAGAAGTGAATCAGAGTTCCAGGACTTTGGATTTATGTAACACTCTCATCCTCTGCATGGTTAAACATCGCCACCTGGTGTACATTACTTCAATAGCATATTGATTATAAGGCTTTCCTTCTCTGCTGATTCCACTGTCAAAGATACAAGATAATTTCATCACTCCTCCAGTCAGGTAAAACTGTGGTTTTACGCAATTTTAATTACAATTTAAATTACTGAGGTGAATTCACATCATAAATAAAATGAAAAGGTGCTTTAAATGAGTCTGAGCCCAGTCACATGCAGAAGTACTCAGGTGATAGATAGATAGATAGACAGATAGATAGATAGATAGATAGATAGATAGATAGATAGATAGATAGATAGATAGATAGATAGATAGATAGATAGATAGATACTTTATTAGCAGCTCAAACCATCTGGAGACCAAGGGGATGGTGGTGGATTTCAGGAGGAACAGACCCCATTTCCAGCCCGTTTCCATTGGGGGCACGGTCATGGAGGTGGTCACGACCTATCTGCACCTGGGATTACAGCTGGACAATAAACTGGACCGGTCAGACAACATGGACAGCATCTACAGGAAAGGACAGAGTGGCCTGGGCTTCGTGAGGAGACTGGGGTCTTTCAACATCTGCAAGAAACTGCTGCTGATGTTTTACTCGTATGTCATGTCCAGCGTTCTTTTCTATGCTGTAGTTTGTTGGGGAGGGAGCATTTAAAAGAGTGACACTGCACCACTAGACAGGAGATCTGGCTCAGTGGTGGAGCTGGTTTGAGCAGCAGAAAGAAGGACCCTGGAGAAGATTCTTTCCATCCTGGACAACATACAGCATCATCTGCACAGGACTGTCCAGGCTGCTGTCTCTGACCTGCTCCACCAACAGGCTGAGGAACTCTTTTGTCCCCCATCAGACTGTACAGTTCATCACTGAAGGGTCGGGGGGGGGGGGTCTCAGTCACATTAAGAACAATGTGACTGTAAAATGGCATGCACCTTAAGTAGTTTTACACAACTGTTGTCCAAGTACCTGTCAAAGTCACTTTAAATCACGGTGCCTCTAAATGTGTAAATACTGTATATTGACCTTCAATACATTTAATATATCTATAGATTTTAAAGTTAGAAGTGTTTTTTATAGTATTGTGCAGCACGTATATAATAACCTGTAATGATAATGTTACTAACCTGCCTGTCTTATCTATTTTTTTTTATTTCTGCTGCTGTAATAAGCTGCTGAACATTTGAATTTCCCCCAGGATTAATAAAATATCTATCTATCTATCTATCTATCTATCTATCTATCTATCTATCTATCTATCTATCTATCTATCTATGCGCCCCTTTTCCTGGTAACAACAAAGCATAAACAAACAATCAATAAAAATGAGATCAATAAAAAACCTATACATTGTTCGAGCCAAAAGATTGTTTTTAGAGCAAACTGACTAGATGCTCTCTTATGAAATACGGTAGTGCCTTCTTTCAGATCTCTCCATGTCAGACACACGTGCTGAGTCCTTGCTTGCTTAACACCAGTGACTTTGGTTTCTAACGGCTCCGCTGGAGGGCGACTATGACTTCCTCTTCCTCTGCACGGTTCCTTCTCATCATAAACACCGATCCAGGACTAGATTTGTAATCCAGCTTTTCCCCTTCAACTACCGCAGCTCACCGGAGCAGCTGGGACGCAAAATCTGACCCCAGTTCATGGAAGAAACTGGAAGGATGGAGAAGCTTTAAGGTGGACAACCACACCTGCTGGCGCCTGAGCTGCTACTGTAAAGACTGAGGGTGGTTCGGACCAATTAAAATTGAGCTAGAAAGACCAGCGTCCAATTAGCAGCCGAGTTATTGTCTGTAAGGCGGGGTGTGCGAGTGGGCGTGTGAGAGTCAGTAGGAAGAGGAGGTCAAATACACTGCAAGAGTTTGAAAAACGTGAGGCCGCTTTCTCCAGGAAAGATTAAAAAGGTAGACAGACAAAGTGTGAGCAAAGAGTTCACAGTGCGGTTATTAGAGTTTGGGTTTAGAAACGTTATTAGCGGTGTCGGGGTGGTGTGCACGTTAGCTTGTCCGAAGGGAAGCAACGGTAGCTAACATTAGCTAACGCGTGGAGCCTCGACTACTAGCATTAGAGCAGCAGTAAAGTTATGTCAGTTACTCACTAGACGTCAGCATTATTATCTTTATAGAGGTGATGCGTGGTGTTTCCTCGCAGAACATTAGCTTTGGCTGCGGAGTTCGTTAGCTAACCTTGCCGTTGTTGCACTTTGCTGGTTGTTGTTGTGTCTTTGAGGACTTGTGTCACGGTCACAGCTGTCATGTTTCACTCCGTGCCCCGTCGGCCGATCTGCGAGATGGGAGTGAACACAGTGAGGCTCCAGAGCAGCAGGTCGTTTAGACGAGCCGTGGAGGAGGGCAGAGGGAGGCTGGAGAAGGTCCCCTGGCTGGACCGGAGCGTGGGCCTGCTGCTGTCCTGGCTTCAGAGGGCAGGTGTGGGTGCCAGCGAGGCCGCGGGTTCTGGCCAAAAAAGAAAGGGCTTGCTGTCCATATTTGCGGACCACTGTGGCTTTGTGACCGGTCAGAGGCTCCGACGTGCCTGCCAGATCGGCGAACTTTACTCAAACCTGTACTCCGAGCGAACCAGGTGGACCCTGGTTGGCAACATATGGCGGAGGTTTCAGAACAAGCATGCCCCCAGTGGGAAGCTTGTGGCGGCGCTGGTTGGTGTCTTCATGTGGGACAACGAGAAGATTCAAGATGAGGAGATGCGCAGGTTGGAAATCTTCCATTACATCCACAGTAGATGTATTTATGCTTCCACACACACCTGGGTGACACATTAGAAACACAAAGTCTCAGTAAAGTCGAAATTGTGTTTCTTCTCTGCTACAATCTTTGACATTCTTCTAGTGGTTCAACACTTCTATCACCCATTTGTATGTGCACTTTCATTTGTAAAGTCAGCTGTGCATTGTGCTAAACCCGTGCATCTCTTCATTTAAAGGTGTGGACTTGAGCTGGAGGCTCTGGAGTCGGTCAAACGTCTAAGTTCATCTTCAGGAACTGTAGCGCAACAACCAGAAGGTGGCTGGGAAGTTGTGATGGAGAAAAAAGACTTCAGAGTGTGGAAGCGACCTATTCCGAACAGTCACCTTTACGAGTACAGAGGTCTGCCAAGTCACATGTGCAGCCATATGATCTAACGTTCTCTCAGTTTGTATGATTTGTCTGAAGAGTCTTCCTCTTTTATTTGTGTTTTACTTGCAGTATTGGGCTCCTACAATGATGTCACACCAAGACAATTCTTCAATGTACAGGTACAAACTCCTTAAATCTTATTGTGTGCAATTTGGACTATGTTAGGTGAAGAAATTAAGTGAAGCTGATTATTTACAATAAGAAATGATCAGGTGTTTCCCGTAGCTATACTATATAGTATGGTACATTGCGGTTTAGTGTGTCCCAATATATAAATAGCACAAAATAACAGGTTGTGCTACTACATCTGATGACATTTTCAGTATGCAAACCAGCACAAGTAAACAAGCTTAGGCCACCAAGAGCACATAGTCACGTTTAAAATGAAATGTTATGACAGTATGTATAAGTACTGCGTGGACTGGTGTGTACTTAAAGTAAAAACACAAAGTATGCAATTTGGAATGTTTCCTTCGTTCCCTGCCAGGAATTCAGACTGACAGGGAAACTTTGTATTACTAAAATTAAATTGCAATTGTATCAGTGTACTGTTTGTATTGTCAGTAATATAGCTGGGGACATGTGAGTTTTTGTCATGGATTGTGTTATGTAATATTTGTGGTAGTTTGTTTAAAACTTGCCCTGCTGCCCTTTCTCCATGTGTTTAGTCCTCAAACACCTGTGCTATTTTAATGTCTGCCTTTCCCTTTCCCCCAGTTGGACACAGAGTACCGGAAGAAGTGGGATTCTCTAGTTATCAAGCTTGAAGTGGTGGACAGAGATGCCAATACAGGCTCTGAAGTTGTGCATTGGGCTACACACTTTCCTGTGAGTTTGATTGCATTTATGTCTACAGAGAAGAGGCTGTTGGTCTCGTGACTGTGTTCACAGGGCACTTTTCTTTTTTTTTGGTTTTGTTATACAAGCAAGATATGGGTGACCTTGGATTGTCATTTCCCCGGGAACAGTTTGCATTTCAAACTGTCAGCTGTTATTCAATCTGTTTAATCTCCCTTCACAGTACCCCATGTATTCGAGGGACTATGTGTACGTGCGTCGCTATGATGTTGACGTCGACAATAACTTGATGATCTTGGTGTCCAGGTACGTGCTTTTGGAGTAAAATATGACCGCGTGTTTGCATATTTTAGCAGCATGAGCTTATTATATGCTGTATGTATCTCTTTATTGTGTGTAATTGTTGATTTGTTTTGTAGAGCCGTGCAGCATCCTCGAGTCCCAGAAACCCAGGAATTTGTGAGGGTTAGTTCATATCGATCAAAGATGGTCATCCGCCCTCACAGGTCCTTTGACGAGGTTTGTGGTGAATGTAATACTCCACAAATGATTTAGATTTCATCCAATGCTTTGTGTGTTGAAGCCTCTGGTTTTGTTTTTTGTTTTTTTTTCGACACAGAATGGATTTGATTACCTGCTGACCTACAGTGATGACCCCCAGACTGTCTTTCCCCGATACTGTGTGAGCTGGATGGTGTCAAGTGGTAAGGATCGATCGATCGTCACCTTAAACATCCCACTTGAAGCTGGAGCCTGTAGATGTTACACATACTTTTAGACTTCTGTGCATTTTTATGATTATTGAATATATTTGTTTCCTATTTGTTTCCTATTGCTATTTAAATAAGTAGGCATATTCCAGCAGGATTATGAGATGTTTCTCTTTTATTACTCCTCAGGTATGCCAGATTTTCTGGACAAGCTGCACACTGCTGCTCTGCGGGCCAAGAACCTGGAAGTGGGGATTCACGACTACGCAGGCATCATCAAATCCAGTGACACCAACCGGCAGTCGAACCAGGAGCGCCTCACTGGAGAAAACACACATTCAGGTGGTTCTGGGCAGATCTATGCCTGAGATGGATATTTTTATTTTATTTAAAACCTGGGGTTCTGTTTGTGTGTTTCACTTGCACTTGAGTCCAACTCAAACCCTCCAACCCTACACATTAGGGGTACAGTACATGAACTGAAAATGAAGGTTGCAACTCACATTTAAAGGCTGCTGTCCATCCATGGTTGTACTGGTTCTTGGTGGGATGTCACAAGAACAATGGACTGCGTTGTCGACAGCATAACTGTTCTTTGGAAAAGATGTTTCCATGGAAATTGTAACCCAGACTGCTGGTTTTGGCACCTTTGTCGCTCAGCCAGCAAATGCCATGTGACATTTTGTTTCCGTCTTTGGTGATGACATATATCCTGCAAACTTTATTAAGATCGAGCCAAATTTCCTAACTGTAGTGATGCTTCTGCCAAAGCACTGTCTCTCGTTTTTACAGTCTTGTCTTCCATTGTTTGACTAAGTTTAACTCTGTGCCCTGATCTGACCACCAGTGGCCACATGACTGTATTAGTGTCTTTGGTGTGATCACAGCGAGACACGGAAATGCTCTTACGCATTTGATATGAAACGGTAACTATGACTGGCTTCTGGTGGACATCATTGAAATATTAACACTCAGCCAAATTTATGCACTGACAGACGAGAACCTGAGCCCTCTGGGGAAAAGCTTTGTAACAGGTTTTCTTCATTTCATGGATTTAAAGCAAGTGGTTTCCTGTTTGCTCGCAGCACGAGTGACTGGATGGGGTGTGTTAAAGGAAAAAAGAAAACTTGATAAAAAAAAAATGACACCATTACTGGAAAAAATGTCCACAGAATGTAAAAAAAAAAAAAAAAAAAAAAAGTAGGGCTTCTTCTTGTGCTTTGGGGATGCCATAGGGTTCAGACTCTCTCACCGTGTCTGTGAGTGTTGGAAGCTGCCAGCCTTCTGAAGATGAACCAGTCCTTCAGCATTAGGGGCATAGTGTCTTATAAAAACCACGTAAATCCTCAGATAGAATGGTACTAATGAGCTTCTAGGAAGGCAAACGTAATAGAGACGCTCTAACAAACCAGTGCATTCTTTAGGATAACATGGAGTAGTAGTGCCACTTGCAATCCATTCACATTTCATTTGAGTTTAAAAAATGAAGTTGTCCCATTTCAGCGTAAAGATTATTTTGTTATTCTGGTATTCTTCAAAGTAACTTTTGGAGTTAGGTGTGTTTGTGTTTTCTCTGTGTTACTGCAGATCTTGTGCTTTCATAAAACCGTAGCCTGAGTACTGAAAATCTCTGTTTTATGAGTATCTCCATCTCTGTAACATTGTTCTTCTCCTGAATTGTGATTCTGCAGTGTTTTGTTTTGTTTTTAAATTTAATGTGAGTCCTGCTGAAACTCCACAGAATTCATCCTTCAAAGTCAACCTTGTTGCATTTGTAATTAACTTTACCCTGCAGGTGTTATGAATGTACAAAGAACACCACAAGCTGTGGACATGGCCTAATAAAGTACACTGTTTACAGCCTGACAGACTGGCGCAAATGTCCTAAAATAGTTTGTGTTAAATAAAAAAAAACTCATCTTGTACTAGATTTTAATGTCATAGTTTCTGGAGACAGTACATCTGACTGAATCAGCTGTTTCAGAATTAGCATGGTGGGTTTCATTTTTGTGAAAGAGGTCTCATGTAGGAGCATTTGTATATCCCCTTGTGTCATATATAATTCTCCCCTGTATTAAACGAGTGTATGATAGCAGATACCCTCAATATGTTGAAAATGTAAGGGAAGAAGTGAAATGCTTGTTTTTGATATTGATCACATACTGTCAAATAAAAACTGTGAAACTTTAAATTCATATTACCCAATGAAACATGCCATATTTGCTAATGTTTATCTTGTGTGGGAATGTAACATTTTAATGCTCTGTCGTTTGTGGACACCTGCGTGCCACCTGTAGCTGTCTAAATGGGTTCTCACACTATCAGTCTGTGTTGTCTTTCTGCAGGTCGTTTAACATTTGTTGTTATCAGCGACCTCATGTGAATTACTTTAGGAACAGAAAAAAAGATTGTGTGGATATGAACTGGTTCAGTTGTGACTCGTATGATTTTTAAAATTTCTGCAATGGGATGGCGACTAATCAGATCCAATAAACAGATCTTCATGTGTGTTCAGACTGCTCGTGTCTGTGACCTCGTCCTGCTGGAGGAAATGGGTGATTAGCTTTGTGTTGCTGCCAAAACAGACAGCATAGTCCAGTCTAATGGGATAAACTGTAAACCCCATACGTGTTCTGTCTGCACGTAAACACACAGACGCTCCACTGATTGATCAGCTTTGACATTAACCCCCACAGTGTCTCACATCTATACTTACACCTCCACTGTTAAGAGTGTGCAACATGCTTATTATCATTTTATTTTTAGCAGCAAGCCTGCAAGAATTGTGCATTAACTTACTGTATTCTCTTTTTCACAGCAGACATCTTGACTTGTGCAGGTGTGTAAATACTGGCTGCATTCCACATATAAGAGGCGGTGCTTCGTTTGTGCTCGCTGCTTCCTATCGTGGCTATTCTCACGTAGCCAGACCTTTATCACAAGTTACTGATACTAATACTGGATATGAGCTGTGAAACGCTATTATACATGACTACCAATTAAACTTCACAGAGGGCACAAGATTTATTATTTATGTCTTCCAGCTGACAGTGGCTGCTTCATTGTGTGTATCAGCAGTATTTGCAGGCGTGTGCACGATATTTAAAAATCACTTCTAGGGTGAATACAAGAAAGTAAACGTGCATTCTGATCTCTGTAGAAATTATTTAACCCTCATCAGTACACCTGGGATCCATGCGGACTCAAAGGGGATATAACTTGTCATAGTTTTTTACTTGTAAGTTGGATCTTGCAGTCCTTTTAGGTAGTTGTCACACACATAGTTGCCATCACATGCACCAAAGCTTATTTGATTCCAACCAGGTTTGTGGTGTATATATAAAAAAATCATTTGGGCTAAATGCAGACCCCAGCTGGACTGTGCATCTTTTATTTATGTGTGTTCTGTTGCTCTTGTGATGATTGCTTCAGCTGCATTGTGTTTCATTTCACTTCAGGAGTTCTTACACTCATTTTGTAAGCAATACATGTCAGTAATCATCAATAGTGATTTCATTGTTTCTTTCATATTTTTTTATCTATAGACGACATGTTTTAGGAAAATATACATTGAGAGGATATGGACAGGTACAGAAATGTGAAACTGATGAAATACTACCAAGTGTACAGATTAAGTAGGTTTCGCCACGTGTACTGATGAGAGTTAATGTTTTGCTTTTATGTTGAAAAACTTCCACATTATTCTACCTTTAGAGGTGTTTCTGTGCTGATGTGACAGAAATTTGTGCCTCCAACTCCGGCTGCTGTGATCTGATTTCTACTTTATGACGCCCAGTTTGATCAGACAACCGTTCTAACATGTCAGACAAGGTGAAAGCTGTAAATAATAAAATCAATAATGTCATAATTTAATTCCATAATGGCTGAATTAGCTGCTTCTGCTTAATGGTTTTGGCTGCGGGTGTGCTGGCTCACTGTCTGCGTGTCATGGCTTCTTAGTGAGACATCTGAGTAGAATATAACCAACGTTAATGTTCTTAGTGGCGCCTTTTCTTTTTCTGGCAAGCTGTCCTTTTGATAAACTGCATTAAGGGTAATAAATACAATAACTGTGTTTGAATTATAAAAAGCACACCAACTTATTATTCACAGTGAGTGCAGTGGCATCGATCATATTAAGTCTTACTCATAGTGATTTTAAGATTACATTTCAGAAAAGGTATATTTTTTTCTGGGAATATGAATGATACCACAAATACATGTATAAATATTTATTTAGGATGAAACCCATTGATTCAGTGCAGGGCTGTTGGTGTCCTTGATTGCCGTAATGGTCTTTATGACTTTTAAACACAATATTTTAAAGTGTTTTATCATCCAAGACCTGCTGCACATCAAGCTTTGGCTAAAAAAAACTGAACTGATTAAAATAAGAGTCATAAAGAAAGGAGGAGTCTGTTTTCACACTTAGAATTTATTGCTTTGGTGCATTAGTCGTGATCACACATCACAGACTGAATTTCAAACAAGCAGCCGAGCTTCAGCGTAGAAACCAGAGTAATATCATTTCATCATCAAGAAGATAAACCGAGTCTGAAACACATCAGCTGGTATGTTTCATGGTTTGATTTGCAGATGTGTGATGCGTCCTAACAGTCGACACATTGTTTTAAAATATGACCTTCTGCCGCCTCAAATTACGAGACGCAGTTAAAAGTCACCGAGCACTTACTGTAATTGATCATTTCCACAAATCTGCCACACTGTGACCATTCAGCTGGTGGAAAATGACAGCTTTATTAGGATGTCTTTCTGTCTTTTAAATGTTTGCACTTCATTCACCTTGGAATGCATTTATTTTCCGCTGCTAGTAAAACACACACACGGGATGTTTAGATGATGTTTATTGGTCATAGTGCGCACATATTAAAGCACATTATGAGATAAAACAACACGAGTTACAGTAAAAATTAAGTCAGGGAAATTGAAAATGCTCATATGAGAAGAATTAAAATGACTGTGATTCTACCTTTAGCATCTTTCTTCCAATACTTTCAGATTTATTGCTCTGTTTTCGTGTTCGTTTCATTTACACTTTAGAATTTAAATGTGCAGAAACCCAAAACTGGAGGTCTGAGCAGCTGATAGTGCCCACAAGACTCCAAGGTGCTTGGCACAACCATGAACAGAATATGTACTGCATGGTTAGATCAAGCACAATGGAGTCCTGAGCAAAGACGAAAAAATCCTCAGATCACTGGTTGAGCTCAGCACCAGACATCCAAGAGACCTGCAACCATATTTCATTTAAGTGATAAGTTAGGGGGGAAACAAGTTAGATGGAATATATCTTTCTGTTTTTATCAGAAACAAAACCGGCAAAATTCCTAAAAGATATACAGCAATCATTTTTCAAGTTCTTGTTGAAGGACAGTCCCACACTTCAACGGCATCGGCAGTGCAAAATTTGAAAAACTCCAAAAGACGATGGACGGGATCCAAGCTTATATATCTAAAAAAATTTACAGTTGCTTACAAGATGATTACAAAAGAATCATTACGAGTTGCAGTTAAGAACATCTGCAGAATAATTTTAAAAAAAGATTAGTCATAGGTCATGCTCACTGCGGAGAAAAGAGGCTACACCCTTCCTGCGCACGAACTGCGTCAAACCCCACCCTCTCGCCTTTCACGCCCGACTCCAACAGACTCAACTGACAAGGAAAATCTCAAATTTTTACCACTATTATAGCAAAAAAAAAAAAAATCACTCAAAACCTCAACATTTTTAAAGATTTACAGGAGGCCTGAGAACTAGTGGCTCAATTAAATTAGTTTCCTCATCAGTCTATCTATTGGGCATCCTCCAAGTAATCAATGGAACCATTTTGGTTGATCTTGTTAAGAACTGCAGCATCTCATAGAGTCCAGAAGCATACATATTACTTGTAATTCACTAAAAAACAGCCGGAGCGGCCATGGACACCAATGAACTCAAGACTAGCTAGATCACTGCCGTCCGTCTGAGGACATTCATGATCTCCTCGGTGTAAAGACTCGACCACTTCTGACATTTTTCCTCCTAACCAAGTTAACGGTCACTGAGTGCAATGTCAAGAGTCATGATACCATCGAGCTAAGAGAGCTGCTTCTCCCAAAGGTTTGACAATCTTGTTACCTTCTCCAGTGTCTCTTTCATCTCCCCAGGGACATCTTACTAAAATGAGAAAGCATTGGGACGATAATCAACTTAGAGCTCAGGCAACTGGTGCACTTTGTGTGATGGAGTGACAACATGATGCATATTAATGCAGCAAAGAGAAACCTGCATCTGGAGCAACCAAATGGCACGAAAATGGGAGTAGTTTGGGTGGAAACGGTGGGTGGTGGCAGTGAATTTGACTTCTATTTTTCAGGACAATGAGGATGTTGTAAAGAGATGATGGGATGGTTTTTATGAAATGATGGTTGTGATACATTATTTTGCTTTCTTACCTTGTTTTCTGTTTTTTCTTTCTTCAGAGTTGTTCGCCATAATCTTGCTGTCAAATCGACTATGAATCTCTGTGATTTTGGAATCTGACTGAAAAAGTGTCTGATTTAAAGCAAAAAATTACAACAAATCTTTTTGAGACTTAAGCTCACACTGGCCAAGTTAACAAACTATTATTTAAAAAACAATGTCACATTTAGGTTTAACTTACTTTAAATTTAACTGAAAACCTCCTGCTGATTTGTTTGGGAAGTCCCTTCTACACTTCTGTTCTTTCCAAGAAACCCACCTTTCCATCCGCTGGCCTCAAAGTCGACGCAGGCGGCTGAGGGCGAAGAAGACGACTGGGCGCTCTGAGCTGTGTCTTGGGGTCTTCCAGCTTGCTCTACTGGAGACAGACTGTCCTGACTGCGTCCTCAGCACCCTTCAAGTCCACATCTCCTGCCCCTCCTTCCAGCTAGGAGGGGTTGGCGATGTTCTCTTGGGATAGGTGCACTGGCAAGGAGGACTTGGTCAGGCTGGGATTGGACGTGGGTTGGGGAGTTTGGGGGGGCCACCGGTTCCGCATTTCATAAATATTAATACAGAGTCCTCCCTCTCCAAATGGGTAGATTCTTTAATTTTGTTAGAGGGGGAAGTGCTTTATTCACTTAATGGCTTTTATTAGTGCCCGGTCTTCAACTCTTTCATTAGCTAAAGTGCTGCTATAATTTACAGGGTAAAAGGGGGTGGGGAAGAGGCGGCGTCTGAGCAGGGTTGATCCTGCTGCTGCTGCTGGACAGGAAGGCATCACCCTCAACCACTGCAGCTTTTACTAAAAATCAGAAGAAGAAACTGGAGTCTGCAACACCAGATACACTCCAGATAGCGTCCTTATCGAACCATAAGTGTTGAAAGTGTTGTGAGCATGTTGCATGTTGACTTTTATAAGTCCATTATCTTGAAACTTCATGCAAATCTAAGCTGTTCAGAATTAAATGCTGCAGTAATCAATAATATTTGATTGATAATAGTTTGGACAGTTAAATGGTTGCTGACATATGAGCGGAAAAAGATATTTTGGTGATGCAAGGTGGTTTTCTCTCTACGATCACACTGGATTTGACTCACCGGAGATCATTTATTGAGATCATCTTTCTTTGCTATTACATATCTTGTGATTTCATTTCTTTTTTCCAATAAATGCAGCAATACAAGACTGCAAGAGTTCAGGTTTTAGTGATAGAAGTGATAGATTGTACTGCTCAGAAGATGTTTAGCATGTTAAATTGCTTTTTTTCCCATTACTGACACAATTTATACATGTATACTAGATGATCACATGCTAAAAATACTAAAATTAACTTTTCTTTCTAAAAAAGGCCTCATATTGAATGTGCTTTGGCCAGCCGCATACATCCCCAGAACAGAAATCAACTGGATCATGCAGAGCTTTGTCCTTTGGTTGATGTACTGCTTTATTCTTCATATTTCCAGCGTGACTGCATCATACAACAGTCTATATACTGCATTTGTGCGAACACTGGCGCCATCCTCTGCAATCGCCGACACAAAATGGCCCCCAACGCTGCACGCAGCCCGCAACATACCGACATTAGATGATGCTAGCTTGCAGAAGTGCAGCCGGCTCTGATAAAATGCTCTTTATTTTGCTCTGTGGAGTCTTGTTAGTTGTGAACAGCTGGCATCTGATGACCCCGGACTGCATCTGAGTGAATGAACTGATTAACCTGAGTGGCCGTCCCCACCAGAGAGAGGGAGCGGGCCACCAGCCTGGATAACTGCCCTCATCATCAATGTCACATAAATCACTTAGCTGGACAGTGCTCCCCCCCCCCTCTATCTCTGAGCCAGAATGAAACGTTTGTAGTAAAGCTGCTGCTGCTGCTGGTTTCTGAAGATGGAACCGTGATGGATTCAAAGATGCGACTGTTCAAGTCAAGGATTTTCTGACGCTTTAGTCTCCAGTCAAACGATTTAAATACTGAGTGAAAAATGGGCCTATTCACACTTCATATTCATTTGGACACTTCAAATAAATTGACTATTTATAGACAAAGAGAAAAAAAGAGACAAGAATGACCAAAGTGAGATTCCATTCTGTTTTTATTGTACAGTTGTTTTTTAGGTTTTAATGCAAGCCTTAACCAATATTCAATATGAACTATTCATGGTGTTAAGTACTGGAGGTTCTTTTAAGAGTGACACTTGTATTTGTGCCGCCGATTTTAAATTAAAGCAAAAAAAAAGAAAGAAAAGAAATTGGAATCACATGACACAGATGCTCTGGTGGACATGTTGGGTGGATAAGTGAGCAGCTGTACAGAACACTTTGTGATACGCAGGCCATGCAGTGAATTAAGACCCTTTGTTTTTTACTTTTTCACCAGCTGGATAACATCTTCATCCTCCAACACATGGTCCTTGCCCACCTTTTGAGGGTTGTGCTTCACAGATGAGCCCCACACGAGTGCGCTGAAAGGAGAACAGTTAAAGAATTATTGAAATCATTGTTCATGAAATTCAACGGGATACGTTTCATTTACGATCTCACACAACAAAAAAGAAAAGCTGAGTTCATCAGGCCAAAATCCCACTATTCATTCACTGCTGTTACAACAATGGTTCCTCTATAAAGTAACCTACAGGGTGCAGTGACATCCTTTAGGTACAGAGGCTGTCTAACTGCATGTGCCACTGTTTGACCCTCCTGTTCCCTTGAGGCTGGGTAATGTTCAGCAGCACTAACATACAAACTGATTGATGATCCTATTGCACTTATTTAGAGATGGTGGTGCAACAGATCCAAAAACTCTCCAGTTGTTTGGTGTATTTTTCCACACAAAGGGGACACTATCTCTGATTAAAGGGACTGTGATGTTAGAAACAATTTGATGATAGGTTGTCATGTCTCAGAAAAAGAAAATGCAATCCTGAAACAAGCATATGACGAAATAGCTAAGATGAATCTTCTGGAAGTTAATGGAAGATGCAGATATAGGGCAAAAAATCATCCCATCCAGAGTACGACTGTTTTCTTACCAAGACTAGCTGACTTTTCTAAATTTAAATTTCTGAAATTAGTCGGAAAGGTGCTCTTTTTCAGTGAGAAGTGAACAAGAAAGCACACATGATCAGATCTGTACGTTATGCGACATAATACAAGTATTTCAACTACAGTACTCACTACTTGAATTCTTTGATGAGGTTTTTGTGGATCTTTAAGCAGAAATCCTCCACTGAGGTCCGCTGGTCGGGAAGTACGACAGGAGACGTGTAATCGGGAAGCTGGCCTTTAGGTTTGGTGTAGCTGCAAATGAACACATCATCTCAGTCACATTTTTCAGCCGGAAAACAAGCATTTTATTTTGCAAAAGCCTTTCACCTTCATTTAAAAAAAAAACCAAAAAAACTCTTACATGCGCACAAGCTTTAGGTAGTCCCACATCCTCTCCAGCAAGTCGTCAAAGTTCCAGCGGTGGTGGGCTGAGATGGGAACGCAGTGAGGAACTTTGTAGATGATGTCAAGCTCCTCGATGGAGATCTGGTCGATTTTGTTGAGCACATAAATGCATGGGATGTAGACTCTGTTGAGACCAGGACACAGTCTGTTAGTGGGGCTGGTATTCATGAACCTACCGCACACTCAATGTTTCATATTTTTACTATTTTTTGTTCCTGAAATCGAGAGAAATCTATTATTTTTTTAAATCTATGTTTTCAAGCCGATACTGTTTAAGTACCTGTAAACTGATTCAGAGTTGTCAGATGGAACAACCACGACCATTTTTCTGATTTTTTCTTTACTTGTCAGACAAGGCAAACAAAGTTTAGCACAGAATATTAAATTTAGCAGTAAAATTCTCATTTAAGCCACAATAAACCTTACCTGCCTTTAACAGGTTTCTGTTAAAAGATGTAAAATGTTCAGTTTTTTTCCTCAAAGTTCACATATTAAATCAAGTGAAGGTTTTGTGTCGTAAAAGGAACTGTGTGTTTTGCTGTATATGTGCTATACATATTAAGTGACTTCAACCAAGTGTAAAATCTGTCCTAGTATTTTTTGAGGCGTACGTTGCCAAACACGTGTGCAAAGGCACAGAAAGAGACTCTGTGGATGCTTTATTTTGCAGTGATAAAGAGCTAATTTGGGGTATTTATTTCCTTAATGAGAGTTTGACTTATTTCTATATATTAGCGTACAATCTGCTCTCTTCTTTCTTCCAGGTATCTTCCAAGAGAATGCACAGAACAATTATATGTTCCCGATGAATACCTTTTGCTCTACAGCTGCACAGAAGGCTGCGGTTACCGTGCCTCGAGTCATGCAATAAAATATCTTTGGTTGTGTGTTCCTTTTTCGTTATACAACACAACACAGAGTCAGACCTAATTATGCCCACTCTACATATCTTTCACAAAACATTCGTTGAGTTTTTAATATCCAGTCTCACAGAGGTATTGCACTTTTCTACATTTTTTTTTTTTTTTTTTTACATGAGCGTGGCCCGACACACAAAGAGCATTTCTACACGTATCTGCATTGGTGTAGTGGGAATTCGCTTAGGATCTCAGATTCCTCCAGGCCACACCCACTGGGAATGACTAAGGAAGGCCCATTCTGGCACTTCAGCAGCTTACCGATTTCCCTCCACCACATCAATGAGGTCATCAGCTGTGGAGTCGCTGCGCAGAGTGATGTCGGCGTTGTGGATCTTGTACTCGGCCAGGATGCTCTTCACTGTTTCAGCGTCCAGCTCGCTTTGTGCACACTAGAGAGGGAGAGAGAGGGAGGGAGGACACAGAGAATGAAAATATTTTATGCATTCATGAATAATTTTCACACCGTACAGTTTATATGATGCTTCCAGCGTATGTACAATGGCATAGAGACAGTCGTCATTATGGTATTTATTAAATAAATACTTTGCAGATGGGCAGCAGAATGGCCATCTTCTAAATGCACTGACAATCATCTAAATATATCCCTCACAACAAATTCCAGCCTGTCAAAATAATGACAGTATTACAGGACATCCCTTAAATCAACGTTTTATGATGCAGTCAACACATGCTGCCACTAAAACCAAATAGAAACCCTTATTAGCATATAATTCCAGGCTGCGTGGTCATTTCCATCAACACAGATGGATATACAGTACGTCTGGGCATGTGTGGACACTTTTCTACTCTGGCAACCTCTGGATTCCCTTTTTCATTTCGGAGACTAAAGGAGCATCCTTGTGTGAGACGTACCGTGGCAGTAAAGTTGATGCCTCCTTTGTCCTTCTTCTTAAAGCCGATGTTGGGTGGTTGCTTGTTGAGTCGGATGCCAAAGCCCTCCAGCTCGTGCTCTATTAGCTTCTTATGACCAAGAGGCTTCAACACATCGAGCACAATCAGGATCAGATTGCAGGTTCGAGCCACTAAGTTGTGGAGATAGACAGAGGAGCGAGATAAGAGCACTGGATGGAGCAGCAGGTGAAGGAACCCCATAACTTCTTTAGTAAACACACTATGAAGTCTGCTACAGAATAATGTTTGTGATCATTTGTTTTTTTTCTACTTTCATTTAAGCAAACTACAGCCTAGTTGTTTGACTCAGTGTGCCTGTTTGCTAAAATCTTGCAGGAAAGCACTTCAAAAAAAATGTGGAACACGTAACAGCACACAGGAATGATGTAGAAAAGCTGCAAAATTCATCATATAACGCAATGTTTAAGTTGTTAGTACAAAAGAATGTCCCTCTGCAAGCTATTGATTTGAGCATTGTAATATCTAGAAGTAGTTTCTGACTGTGGCAAAAAATGATGAGTCAAACCACCGCATTTGGATCAATAAGGGAAAATGAAATTATAACAGCATTGCTTTTTGTGTTATGTTATCATTTTATATTCTCAATGAAAATCCCTTCCAGTGATCACATATTTACCTGCGATGACCTGTCTGCCTCTGCCTTTGCCATCCTTGGCTCCCTCGATGATTCCTGGCAGATCCAGGAGCTGAGAAGAAAGTAAAGAATCAACCCTCTGAAATCACTGGACGGCAGCGCAAACATTTGATGGATGTCGAAAAAAGAAGAAACTCTTGTACCTGAATTTTGGCACCTTTATACCGAATGACTCCAGGTACTGTTGTAAGAGTGGTGAATTCGTAGGCGGCTACCTCAGAGTACACACCCGCAAGGTTACTGAGCAGCGTAGACTTTCCTACTGAAGGAAAACCGACGAAGCCGATGCGAGCATCACCGGTCTTTGCAACATCAAAACCTGCAAGTCAGGAAAAAGATAAAAGGAACTCATATCAAATCTAATACCCAATATGATGCTTTACCCAAATTTAAAGACCAAAACAGAACATTCCTATACACACTATTGTACAGTTACAAACTACTTCTGAGAGGAATGGTTTTCTTTTTATATATAAACACATTAGCTTATTGTTACTAAATGCACCATCGCACGCTAAAGCAGGTGAACATAAAAAACTGTAGCTTTGACTTAAAAGTACATAATTTGAAAACCAATCTATATTATACTGATCTTCCTCAACCAAAAAATATGTTTACTCGTTACATTTGTCTTAGATTTGGTTTTTGGATTTACCCTTTTGCTGTATTGGTTGTTACCCCTGCCAAGCTAATTTGATCTTTAACTTTAACATTAACCGTAAGGGGAAAATGTAAAAAGATTGTACTCAACATTAAAAAAGGTACCTCTGTGGGAAAAAATCTAAGTAAAATGCATCTTAAAAGAGCATTTCCTTTTTTAGTGACACAATTACTGCACAAATTTTGTCCAAACTGTCAAAAAAGAACACTGTTCAAGGAGGTTATCCCTCACATTGTGAGTAAAACATGTGCTTTACAGGGCAAAAAGCACAGCTAAGACCAGTAGGAATGCAGTAGCATGACTTTACCTTCTCCCGTTCCACCACCACTGCCTCCCTTCGGTGTGATGAGCTCCCTCCTCAGCTTGGCAAGACGAGCTTTGAGCAGACCCAAGTGGTGAGCTGTGGCCTTGTTCCTCTGCGTCCTGGCCATCTACAATAAAGAGCAACACCCGTTTAGCAACAGTCAGTGAACTGCATCAACTATTACACAACCACACAAGAAGACAAGAGCAGGTAAAATGCCAGATTGTTATGATCACAAACTGATGTCACTAAGACAGTAAATTTCTGTAATTCCAAAAAGCTGCTGTATTTATACTACAAGTCTGCATAACTATCATGCATCTGTGTTGCACGGTTTTTACTTAAAGTCAACTTTAAGAGTATGCAGTCTAAAAAAATAAAAATAAAAATCACTGCTTTACCTCAAAGTACCGTTTCTTACTAATAATTAGTGCTGAATGATATGGGAGGAAAAAACTTTCCAGACACCTCCAAAATCTCAAATATTATCATGAAATATTTGTGGAAAACTCCTTTTTGCATTTCAAAAGGTGTGGCTGCATTAGACAGACACAAACAAATACAAATTATATTTTTTTGTTTATTGTTTACAAGAAAACTAACAAAATTAAATTCTACCAAAATGACCAATACTCAAAATTTCTTATTTTCATGGAATCAATCAACTTGAAGTTTTTATTGGCTTTTTTTAAGGATTTATTTTGTATTATGGCTGTGATTGTACTAAAAGAAATCACACTCGAAGACCTAAAAGTGACACTTAATGCAATATTTCACAAATGTATGGGGTGTCCAAAAACTTTTTTCCACCACTGTATACGTGTAATTTTTCTAACATTGCAATTTCTGATATAATTTGATGCCTTAGTTCAATATTGATTGCACAATAACTTTAAACCATGTTATGGATTACCACATGAGGCACCATCATATTATTAATTGCACTACATTCTAATTCAGAAGACAGAATTACTTCCCACGTGTATTCAGTACATTTCTAAATGCCATGGGAGACAGAACAATTATCATAAAAGCTATAATCATTATGATGTTAATTTGAAATCGGTTCAAGCCCACAAATTATCTCAAACACATGATATTGTGTAACGGCAATAAAAAATTAACCACAGAAGAAGCAGCAGGGATGTCACACAAAGACACAAAACCAATAATAATAATTAAGCACAATTGTTTCTCGATATATTAGACTTAGATGAAGATCAGATCACACCTTATGACCAATTCTAAGAAGTTTTCTATTCTTGCTGCTGTTTAGTTGTTTGGCTTAGAAAGAGACAGGAAATGGTGATTAAAAATTAAATGGTAAATAAATATTGATCAGTGTCTCCTGAAGCCCAAGATGACTTCTTCTTCAGATGTCTTCTAATGTTCACAACCCAAAGATATTCACTTTAATGTCATAGAGCAGGCAAGAAACAAAAAAATATTCATATTTAAAAAGCCAGAGTCTGAGAATAAAGACTTACTCTTTCTTTAAAAAAAAACACACACTGATTATTCGATTATCAAAATAGCTGTTGATAATTTAATAGTTGATTAATTGTTGTGAGCAAATCTGGAATTGACTTTAAGTAAATAACTGATGGCACATAATGCTAAAACAACAAACCACGACTGTGATGGTAACTAACTGATTTCTATTTAAAATGAATAAATAAGGGGTGAAACGGTTTTCTCTGTATGACCACCTCATTTGTAAAGTCACTTCAAGACAGAAATAGTCTGAAATCAACTCCTAATTAACTATATCTAATCCTGTGTTATCAGATGTCAGTTTTTATATCACTTCACAAAGCTACTTCCACATGATAAATATCAACATAACCCAGCAATGTTGACAAGTGATAAAACGACGACTGTCTCAAACAATCTTATTTCATATTATGTTAACTTAGATCTAAATAAAATTTTTAGGGGACTACCGAGCAAGCCGGTTGCTAGCTTGGTTACCACACAGCTAACTGTCTTTGCTTCAGTCCCACCAGATGCCAACACCCGTTATACTCTCTAATTTGACTTATAATCCATATACAAATCAAATAAATAACTTGTTGATACCCAGTGTCACCTGTCAACGTACATAACACAAGTATTACGTGTAAAACGAGGCCCAGCTGTGGGATATGTGTGCTAGCACTAACGGCTAGCAGTTAGCTAAAACGTGTCTGATTCATTGGGCTGGCCTGAGCTCTATTTTTTTTTTTACCTTACCTCATTTTCAATCTCCGCTATTTTCGCGAGTATGCTCATGGTGGCGGCGATCCCGGTGTACAAATCACGTTACGACGAGAAGATGCAAGGATTTTACATGAAAGTTGGCAAAGTTGGTGCCTGTTTAGCATGCACAACCACACAAATGCGGCTGTGCGCGGCTTCGCGGGAAATCTCGCGAGAATACCGTAACTGCCGTAGGCCCCGAGTGATGACTGACAGGAGACAGGTCGTGAAAATGGAGGGAAATAAAGCACCTGTGAGCAGAAAGACTTAATATTCAGAGTTTCCGTGTTGCGACGTGTATTGTAGTGATGCAAAATCATGAAGTCATCGACATTAAAGTAAGTATTGTACCCAAGTGCAGCCGCAATATATCCACTCTATACTACTTTATAGTCAACTTCATTTCGTAGGCAAGTGTTGTTCTTACTTTACTACGTGTTTGAGTACAATCACTGGCTACTCTTCAAGTGAAATGTTTTGCATGGAAAAAACTAAGATAAGCTTATAGAACACAGTATTTTGCTAAAGATTAAGTTGTACGTTCACAAACTTCTTGACTTGTACCCAGCAAGCAGGAGACATTGCCAACATATTTTGTAACATATTGGATAACATTACCTACAAGTTTTAATACTATCTTAAACCTACTGTTTAATGAACGTTTTGTGGCTCTTTATCGTTTCAAGTAGTATTCCTATGCGGTTAAGTGAACTAAGATCAAACATTTAAACATTCAGACGATGTTGTCACTGTTATGATCCTGCTCCAGACCCTGTCCATCTTTCCCCTTCTTCCACTTTTCCCTCCTTTCTCCCTTGGGTCCTGATCTGTTTCTGTTTTGACGTGTGTCTTTGTCTCCCTCTGTCTGTCTGTCTGTCACCTCTCCCTGTTTCACCTGCCTGCATTCTGCTACTTGCTGATTACTGCTATGAGTGTCAGCTGCAGTAATTAGCTCACTCCGTACACCTGTTCAGTCACCTCTTGCAGTATGAAGCTCAGCCCATTCAGTTACACCTCACCATATCATAATGACTCACATCTACACTGAGACTGCTTCCTCACTTTTGGATTCTGTTTTTCCCCCGCCTGGATTTCACTCACCTGGACTCTGATCTTCTCCCAGATTCTTGCCAGCCTTGCCTCGGTCTCCAGCCTGTTTCTTCTATCTCATCTCCGTCTGCCCCTGGATTCCCTCAGCCTGTCTTCCCCCTCTATTGTCAGTTGTCCCATCTCGTGAATACCCCCTCCTTAGCTTTTGTTAATTCAGTTTAGTTTTGTAGACTTCTGTTTTGTATTCAAAGTGTTGGTTATAGAGTTTTGAGTAGTTCGGTTTAGTTCTGTCCCCCCGGTTCAGTTCTCCATTTATGTATTGGTTTAGTTATCTGGTTTAATAAAACTTTCATTTAGTCACTTGTCTGCCAGTTTTTCTGTGTCCGCACTTAGATCCTTTGTTACATGATGACAAAGTAAAAAACTAACATTCAACAACTTTGTATATAGGGTAGAATGTTCTATAAAACATCTTTGTACTGTGACATATTAACGAAGGTGGAACATTTTGCCCATAGCATTCTAAGGATGTTGCTGAGATTAAAAACCTTTTCCAAAATTTTACATGACCACCAAGGAAGGATGATCTCAATGCAACATTCAGAAAATGCTTTAAGAGCATTGCCTTTAAGATGAACATTCTGGGAACTAAAATGAAACTTCCTGCTGACACTAGAACTTTGAAGAACTTAAAACTCAAACTTTTACAAATGAGTCTTGGTCAATGAGAATCCGCTCATCACAAGTTTTAGGCGTCTTTGAATTTTAAGTATTTGCTCCAAAGACATATCCTCCCTGTTTACTTTTTGAGTGGACTCATTTAAGTAGGAGGTCCTAGAACTTGGCTGTATCAGATTAATCATTGCCCCCATAGGGTGAGAACATAGCATTGGATTACGTTGCTGTATCTAACTGTATATGAAGCTAAAATCGATTGACTGTTTGAGCACTGCCGGTTCAATCACTCTTTTAATGTCTGATGTTGGAACATGAGATTTTTTTGCTGATTATACTTCAGTTTATTGTCTTCAGGGGGGATGTTTTAAGGCACAACATTCACTTCTTATTTCACTTAAACTGTTTAAGACTGGCCAGACTCCAAGGCTTTCTGAGCAATTTAATATAAAGTAGTGTGTGAGTCAAGTGTCGATTTATGGCATGTTAACAGGTTTACTACAATATCTTTATAAATAACTTTCAATTTTACTCAATTGTGTATATATAATATTTAGAAGAATCTTTGTGTAAAAATGCCATGTGGTGTTTGGTTAGAGGCGGCCATGTTGAATTTAGGCCTGAAAACAGCAAAAATGTCAACTATGATACAGAAAGTCCCGCAATTGTATATTGACCCAAATGACCATAAGATCAATTCATTGTTTCTCTAGAACAAAACAGACATGAACAGCCTTAAAACCTAGATGAAAAAGCATGTACTGAGGGTCTGTTTTGTTCATTTTTGCAGGTGTACCAACAGAGTGAGGCAGTGAAATGGTCCGGTGCAGAACATGGTAAGTCCCGTACCATCTACTTTATAATGCCTGCAAGTTAGAGTCGAGGGCACAATTTACCCTGAACATACAGTCATGAAAACCTATTGGTTGATCAGCAGGAAAATAAGAAAGGCTGCCATGCCAGATTTAATGAAACATGATGTGAACCATGATATACGCAGTCACAGTGATGTAATTCTGTTACTTGTTAATGCACATGTACATAAACTCACCTTTTAATTTGTCCCATTGCATACAAATCTTCAGATAATGAAAAACAGACTCAGGCTGGTTAAATTGTGTATTTTTATTGTTTAATTGTTTATCGTTTAATTCGCATACAGTATCATCTCTCATTGGTTTCTATGCTGCTAAAGTTTGTGGACTGAACATCTGTTGCTTTGTTGACCTTCTAATTGATTTATTGGTTTTGTGGGTGAGCTGGTTGAACGATACCAGTGCTGCTGATTAGATGAGTGATCTCCTCTGACCCATGCTGTGAACCTCGAAAAGTTGCATGAACAACCACAGTCATACGCTGAATATTAATGTCTGGATGGGATATCGGCCACCTCAAGGGCTTTTCACACAGTTTATCTAGAAATAAACAGTTTGAATGGCTGAGGAGGCCGTTTGAGTCAAATCAAATTATTCTATTTTGGACATTAAAACGTCAGAATCTAATGAATAACTGGCCACTGTGGGTGGATTTACCAGTTCTGCTCTTCCAGCTCAGCCAACAGTGTCATCTGAAGCATTTGCTTTAAAAAAAAATGCAGTTGGAGGAATAATGCAGTTTTTAAATCAGTTCAGGAAAGTACCTCACAGACATCTTAATGTGTCTTAACTCCAGTCCGATATATCTCAAGCCGTGTGCTAGATATGCTGAATCTGCTGCCTCGTGGATCCTCGTTGTTGTTTGTTTAGTTGTAAGAGGTGTGCTTGTCCTCGTCAAAATATATAAAAATAGGCATTTTCTTTTTAAAAGGTAGATACGGTTTACGGTTGTTGTTCAGCATTTTGTTGTTGTCCAGCTGGGATGACAGCAAGCATAAATAGCACAAGAAAGAAGGACAGGAGGTGAGACACAGCAAGACAGGAGGAGAGTTGCTGAATTTATGATCACCGATACATTCCTACAGACCTCAGAGGTCCATGTGAATGCATCTTTGTGAGAAACAGAAAAGGGGCTTTGACTTGATTCATCAACACTAGCCACAACTTGAGAGTTGACAGTAATAACCCATGCCCAAACATCTCAAATGTTCTTCTTTTTAATGAGCAACGCATCTTTATATCATATGTCAGTCAGCATTGAAGTGCATTGATTAAAAAGTAAGTGCAAGTACAGATTTCGATGCATTCATTTTGACTAGAGGATTAAATTATTTGCAACGTCGCCCCAAAAATAGTCATTCTACAGGGGCACTCTGCAAAAGAAAACCGCTATAGTTGATGCTGTCTCTAACCTAAAAGATATATGCTTTTTTTTCCTCATTTCAAGCTTTTTAAGTTATCTCTGAGTGACAGTGTGTAGGAGCGATTTTCATCTGCCTTCTGCTGTCGGTTCACTCCAGTCCAGAAAACACAGCACTTTTCCTCAGTATCACTGACATGCTCCCTGACTGATTTCTCAGTGGTCTCTCAGTTTGCATCGAGGAACACAGCAACTGAATCAAGCCAGCAGAAGCACAAAGTCTGTGAGAAGCACTATTTTAGTGCAATAGTTTCACACTTGGTAACCTTGCCACCTAAAACTGGCTACCTCTGCATAGAGATGGAGTAGAGTTCTTATCACAGCCCCATCGATAGGCCTTTTAGTTTTTACTGAGGGAAGCGCCATTATTTGTGGTCATGTCACCAGAGCAAGGATAACAACATCTTTTGAGGTAATAAAAAACAAATAACAGCATGAAGTTATCCATTAAAATGCATTGTCCCCAGTGTCTTGGATTCTGTCATCAGAATTTGGATAATACTTATTGAAACCATAAGGCTTTACGATAAATGCAACTTGGCCATATGATGGCAAAAGTCTTCAGTGGAGGCATTCCCCTTGGACTCTAGCTGCTCTCGGAGGAGGTGGGTGGTGCTGTGGAGGACGACCTCCGTCGGGACACTGACTGTGAGCGCTCAGGGCTGTGTTTGTCGTAAGGCTGGAGCTGCACCTCCAGGAAGTCCCTGTGCTGCTGGCTGATCACCTGGCTGATGAGTCCAGGCAGAGCTTGTAAGTTACTCAGTAGAGTCTCCAGCTTTGTCTCCAGCAGGGCAATCCTCTTCTCCATGTCCTCTCCTCGTTCATTCAAGTCCGATATCATGTCATACATGATGTTCTGAGTCTGGAACAGGAGAGAGGAAACACACTTAATGCCATCTTTTTCCAAACTGATGTTACTTTTGATGGATGACCTGAAAACACTGAATAAAAACAGGATTACAGATAAACAACACTTCAGTACAAGGTGAAGTTGAAAGTGCAGAGTCCATTCTGAAAAGGAGAGGAAAGCAAATACAAGAAATACAACTGACTTTCACAATACATTAAGTTCAGACTGACTTAAAACAATAAAACACATCTAACAAGCAAAACAAACCCAGTAAATAACATGTTTACATTTTTCAAGTCTATCTTAAAGGCCCCTTTTGATGAAAATTAAGTTATTTTTCCTTAAAATCTTCATTTTGTTTTGTTTTTAATATGCTGGAAAACATGAGCAAAATGGGCAGTCAGTGTCACGACTGAGCATTTCCACCTCCAAACTGCAGTCTACCAACGACAAAAACACAGGTTCAGAGGCACATATCCTGCCAACTTGTAGGGTGGGACTTCCATTGTGTTGCATAGAGCAATTCTACGGTGTTTGAGTAGTGTCAAAGGCGAGCTGGTGTGTTTGAGCTGCAGCTGATAGTGGATGGATGGGTGGAAATAGAGGTGGACACTTGATAAATCCTAAAAAAAACTTCTAAATATGTAAGTTTAATGCACAGAGATGTGTTTTTAGGATGCTAGTCAATGCCTGTGGACAAATTTTAAAGCAATCCTCACATTCTAGCTGCACTATTAGTGATTTTTAGTTTAGAAGCACTGTGTATAAATGCATTTAAATGTCGGGTAAATCTAAATTAAGTATAGTTTCTGATCTGTTTTAGTACAAACTCCCCTCTTTGAGCTACAGTTGAGTGTTTGCCTGCTAAGTGAAGGTAGTGGCACAAACTGGAAGCAACTGCACTCACTGATATGGTTTTAAGGTGGAATTTCTGTGTGACCTGTATAAACACACGAAACGATTCGAGCAAGGATGAACTTTTTATAGTGTTGGCATGTGAATATTGTTTAAAGACAGTTGAAAAAATGTGAATCTATCCTTTAGTTTCAGCAACATAAAATGGCAGTTTTGGCTGCTGACAAATAAAAATGATCAGTTATCAGCAAGAAAATTCAGGCGACATGACAGTTAATACTTTTATTTTGGTACTTTTGTGGACTATTATTTATTTTCTTGGCAAAAACTTTAAATGCGGCGAAGTAACTTCCACAATCTGTCAGAAAAATATCAGTTGTTTTTTATGCAACCGAGTTTCTATCTTGAGAACCAGCATGCTTCCTATCAGAAAATAAACTAGAAGGGCAGCTTTTATACGGACAGTTTACAGGACTTGATGTTTTCGTGCAGACCTGAGTGCATTAGTCTGTGACCTTGAGGAGACAGGAAAGGTGTCTGCTGACTTTGCATGACGCTTTCTGCTCTTTTGATGCATCAGCCATCTGTTAGCAGTCTTTAAAAATATACTGTAGCTGCTGTTTTCTAAAACCCCCGAGGTTCAGTCTTCCAAAACAGCCAACAGCAGTCTGAGAAATCCGTGTCACATTTCGGATGAGGAGCGGGAGTGATGCTGCTAGAGGGCGGCTTCTGAGGTATTATTCAGCGTAGGCTCTAATAATCCCTGGCAGCCTAGAGGCGATGTCATCCATCACTTACCTTGTGCTCTTCTGATTTGAGGCGGGAATGATGGGGATAGGCTGTATATGTGAATCAGTGAGGACTAAAGAAGCACTGACATCGCTTAGCGAGGCTGCTAGAGTAGAAATGAGATTTCCACTGTGTTCTGCTACTCGCATAATCTCACCCTTGGTTGCTTACATGAAGATGTTCCAATAGATTTTGTATGCAATTTAATAAACATACAACACTTGAGTGTACGGAATTATCATCTCCCACAGATTTCTGCATGTAGAGCCAAACTAACCAACGTCTGCATCTACAGATCATATGAAGTGAAACAGGAGCATATTAGAGGGCAGGAAAAGCGTCTTCACAAGGGAACAAATGCCATAAATACAGGCGAGAGAGCAAGAATACAGGTGGTTATTACAGATCCACTTCAACCGTAAAATAAAAACCACAAATTGACACTATGAAGCCATTTGTGGAGCAGATAATGAGAGAGGAGCAGCAGCTTGAGAGAGTTTTTTTTTTTTTTTTTTTTTTTCTTTTGAATTTATAGATATGCAATTCAGCCTAAGCGGCAAACGTGACAAAAATGCTGTGGGAGGAAACGTCATTTAACAAATGCTGCATCACTGACGTCACGCTGAATGGGAGAGTCTACGAGAGACTGTGGAGGAGATAATGAATTAAGGGGATACATTGTGATCTGAGGAATTTCACAGAGCACTGCAGTGGTGATGCATCTTCCAAAGATATGTTCAGCTCTATTTAGCTCCATCTTTCCACTGAGAGCATGAACAGAGTGAAGCTACACTGCCCTCCTCTGGATACAGGCTCCTAAAGCAACAATTACAGATCCGGCTGAGCAGCCAGACGCCACCTCGTCCAGTGTCATATCCCAACTCCTGCTGCTGTTTTACAGCACGAGGCGATCAGGCGATATTAACCAACACCTTTCACAACACGCTGGCCTGAATCCAGTTTGACTGTGATGTACTTTTGAATGTCGGAGTGCTCTGCCTTTCTCTCCTCTTTTTCTCTGCCTTCATTTTCTGGCTGAATCATCAGATCACAGTGTGTCTCCCTTCCCAGGTTACTGTTTCTGCTGTGTCAGGCTGGCGCACTGCCTGGTCTTTCCCTAAGGTTTGTCGACTTCTGTTTAGTGCGTCTGGAGACAAACATCAGAGAATACATAACGTGAAAAACTGGACTGGGGGTTTTCGCATACGAGAGGCTCTTGTTGCTCTCATTCAGTTATTTTCAAGAAGAGAAAGAGGATGCCCTTTGCACAGTAAAATGAAGAGAAGTTAATATTTCACACCCAAACACTCTCAAGTGAGTGAGTCAACCTGAATCGTCACCCAGATGTAAAGCCTGTCTGTTTATTTGACACCTGTAGACTTTGATTATATGAGGAAACACAACTAACTCAGCGAGTGAAACTAGCATGCACTGAATTCAGTCACACAGAGGAGAGAAACCTGATGCAGCAGGAGACTGTTAGTCTAGCTTACCTTAGCAAGGTCCACTAGTGAGTTTGCTTGGTCATTCAGCTTGCGTTGCTCCATTTTAACACTTCTCAATCTGAACACAAGACCATTCAGAACCCAATAAATCAACGCTATCAGTCGATCATTTTGTTTTCTTTTTTTTTTTAAATTTCTTTTAAATTTGTGCACACGCAAGGCATACACATGGAGAAACACTCCCAGGACATGCACAGGATGTGTGTAGAGAATGCAGGGATTGCAGGGGTCAGTCTGTTTGGTTGAGCTGCATGCAAGTGGATAAGGAGGCCACAGAGGGAGGAAGAGCTGCCACGGAGGGGAATGAGATCAGCTCTGCGTCCTACTCAACCAAGACACACAACCACACTAAATACTCACACCAGAGCACCTATGCAGTGCAAACAGCCTTTATCGAGCCCTATATCTGCTTGATATTTGAGATTATGAAACGGCAAAAAAAAAAAAAAAGGCCCACGGCTGTTTCTTTAAAGGTCCCGTCAGCTTAAACCAACTTATAAATTATTTAGTCACTCAAAAAGACAAAGATGTCTGTTTTATATTAACACAGAGGCTAATGTTTAACATTTAGATAGCAGCATTCTGGTTTCTCTTCAACAGAAACATAAAATATATCCTGATAATTTAAAGAAATCCTATTAATCTTGTGTCAGGAATAGAAAAATGGCTCAAAAGGTCTCATTTTTCCAGCTTATGAGATGAAATAACTTGCAAATACGGTCCTTCATTGTCATCAGAAATCCTTCTTGCAGAGTCTGAAAGAATACCTCACCTGCTTCATACAACATGCTTAAATAATTCACATCTGTTTAATTAGGCTTCTGAAGCCTGTTTTTAATGATCTTCTCAGGGGGCGCAAAAACAGCAACTGTGCAGTATTGTAGGGTGTCAACCACACGTGGTTTCAAGATCTTAAAGACTTTTTTTTTTCTCCCCCTGATTCACCCAGAATGGTATGCATCATGATGGCGAGTTTCCACTAGATTTTTGGAGATAATCATAATAATAATCTGTACAAATAACTTAAGGTGATGATTAGGTTGTGTGTCAATCAGATGCACACGTTCATGAAGATCAAGAGGGGGATTAAAGGAGGCCTTTGGGGAGTCTGCTAATTAGTTGAGATACATCCATTCTCATGCAACGCAGGTTCATTTTTCAGTTTCCTGAAGACAGGCAAATGTGGAGCGAAGATGACGGGTTAGACCAACAGAGGGTGCCACAAGAGTCACTAAAGGAAAACTACAGGCAAAAGGGGAAGATGTCCTAACAACTGAGGCCTGAGATGCTTCATACAGAGCAGACTCTACGTACTATGTTGCAAAAAATAGCACTTTTATTATTCAGGTGGTTAAATGAAACAAACAAAGGAAGGAGGTAGCCTCGCTGACATTATGAAAGCTAGTAGATAGTTCAATGTTAAATGCAGTTGATGTAAGACCTGTTAGAATTAGACATTTCACAGTTGGATGACCAATAGCTGTCAGATGAGGTCGAAGCACGGAGCAGCTGGAGGTCAGGACGAGGCAGCCTCCTTTATTTTCTGTGTCGCTTTTCCTCAGTCAATCACTCGTCGTGGGCAGCTCTCCTTTTGAATGAGCACTCTAAATCTGCTTGCTATTCATCAGGGAGGAAAAGAGCTACGCTAAGATTTTCAATACCCCACTAAATCTGTTAAGGCAATCTCAGTTAGTGCTGCTCCATATTTTTCACCCTCCCAACTTGCTTTCTTTGTAATGACCTCCGTCTGCCTCATTGTGGAAAGAAATGCAAATTTTCCCCCTCAGTGTAATGGACAGGGTGAACATTCTGCAGTCTAACGTTTAGTTTTTTTCCTTTCTTTCCCTCCTCATCCCTGCTGACAGCTTCACGGTGTCGCTCACAGTTTGCAGCCTCTCCCCGGCACAAACGGGATTGCTTGGAGGCTTTACCCTGACCTTCCTCTCAGGTCACTTTCCCGTTTCTCCAATTCACTGATCTCCCAGCTAACAAGCACTTGCTGTCCTGCTTCTTGCTATGATTCCCTGCTTCAACCTTGTGGATGGAAAGGGACAGCGTTTTCCCAGAGGAGGGGAATCGGTCTGACAGTATTGAGACACTTGAGTTCACAGCTGGTGCAGCTTTAAACGTTCTGCTACACATTTGGCTGCATGTGTGCCTACGGTGTGGCAAATTGTAACCGTCCAAATGACCTGAAGTGCATCTGCTGCTCCCTCGCCTTAATTATTTCTCACATGACAGCTGCGTGTGCTTGTTATTTTGTTTACCAGCCGTGGTAACACTGGGCCCGCTACTGTGTCATCCAACGGGGAAATGGAGGAAATGTGGCTGCAAATGTCGTAACAGGCGTAACAATGGTTCCACTCGCCGAAAGATGACCCTGAGCCCTGATCTGTATGAGCACGACGGCTCAGTTGCATAACGTGACATTTGAGGGATGTAAAATCGTATACTTGTGCTACTGCAGGTCTGTCTCCTGTAGAGCTCTAGTCGTCATCCTTCGGTACGTGAAAACACAGTTGATTGGAGTTTAATCAGTGGCTTTCTGATTAAAGATCAAAGTCTCATCACATCCATGCAGAAATGGAAAGAAAAACACCCTCCATCACTGATAATTGAAATTCACTTCATATGCATCTGTGAGTGTGTATAAATGTGCAGCATGTGTCCATTCAGCAATAAGGCCTAAAGAGCTGTGAGGCTAAAGTGTGCTTTGCTACTCTGCAAGCCTTCGTAGCAAAATAATCTGGCAGCATCGTGGTTGTGATGTGTGAAACGAAACGTTTCTGAGGCATGAATTTCACTTATCAAATGAGGGAGTGTTATTTTTTTTAGTAACATTATTGGGTTCAAGGACAAGCTCTCGTTAGCATGCACACAACAGGTCTGTATCTACGTGTGAGGCGAAGACTTACTTTCGAGCTCTATTGCATTGTGTCGACACAAACAGGAAAAAAAAAGGAAACATGAAGTAGACAAATGAATTATTACAACATCAGATAAACATATTCAGATGGCAAAAATCTGTTTCTGCTCAAGTCTGTCACCCTCCTCGCTATACTGTCGCCTCTCCTGACTTTTGCGGTGTTTCTTCCTGGAACCAGTGTGTCGCTGACGGCGCCTCAAAGCATCTATGCCCCCATTTAACAACAGTTTGCACCTCACATTCTCTGCGGGGGCCGATGAAGACTTGCAAGCAAACTTTTCATGCCGTCTCGCAGCTTTTACCAGAGGGAACAAGCGTGACGATATGCGATTTGATGTTTACCGGCACCTCTTGACAAGTCAAGGACGCCTGTAGGTCTTTTTACAACCCTCCACTTGTCAGGACACTCTTACTCTATATTAATCTCAATCCGGACTTCGTGCATCGCAGCTCTGCACATGTGCTACAGGCAGATCTCCCATAGAAAGCCAAATCTTTCTAAGACAAAGGTGTGATGGCAGGATGTCGACACCACGCTGAGCAGTTTGTCCCTGCACACAGAGCTGGACGTGACTTTTTCCCACCGAATCTGGTTCTGTATAGATTTAGCTTTAGCTCAAAGCCATTTCCATTATTAGGCTGTCCTAGAGAACAGGAGGTGGACATGAGACATTGTCATCTCTGCTGCAAACCGCCCGAACACAACAGCGAGGGTGTAATGACTTGAGAAACCAACAAGGAGAAAACGCTATTAAACCGCACAAACCTGGTGGCGACAACAGACATTTTGTGCATATTTGTTTTCCTACCTTGTAATTAAACATCCCGATGCCTTTAAAACATAAATGTGCGTTCAAAAGATTCATGAGCAAATCAAAGTTGCACAGGGGAAACCACAGAGATCCTTAAATCAAACCACAGAAAGCAAAGAAACATAGCAACACTTCCCTTGAAGGTAAAGCTACACATCAATAGCATCGCTGTTCATTTGTTTAAATAAAGCTCCGAGCTGATTGCCAGCTACTGAAAGACGCCACAGGGTGGGTGTGCTGGTGAGCACTGTAGGTTGAAGAAAAACAACAGCGAGGTGAGGCTAAAATCAATACTGTTTTGGAGTTAGGTAGCACTTTGAGGGTCCCTGGGGACCCACTAAAAGACTCGCTGACAGGTAAGTATCTGACCAGCCACTAGAGAAGTAGAAACCCAAATGTGTCAGCCCTGAGGTCAGTCTGACATCTGACTCACAGCGCAGCCGACACACAAGAGCCAATGTGACAGCGAAAGGCGAACAGGAGGGAAATCAATATGCTGTGAATTCTGTGACTGCGGAATATTTCATGGTAAAATGAGTCTTACACAGAGAAAATATGTCGCTCTCATAATGACAATTCATTCCCTGCTTTTATTACAAATGCTGTACAAGAACCTCGAGTGGATCAGTGAATAATATTTGCATAAATCTAGTTCCCCAGCATATTTTACATGCAGAATCAACAGCCCAGCTCATTAGCACATCTGTAAAGTTAGTCAAGTCAGGTGAAACACGGTAATGAAGAACAAGATCCTTCAATAATGCGAGCACATAATTTTTTGCTACAGGTGTCAAACAATTCAGATTTCAGCTTTGTGTTGCAGCGGTCAGTCACATGAATGTACTGCAGGATAAAAGGTGTCAGACCCACACAGGTCAGGGTTAAGATCAGGGCACCTACTGGTGAATGGCTTGGAGAAATTTTCTCTGGTGCTTCCTGACTCTGGCGTGGTCCATCTTCCTCACCAGTTTGGTGTTCTTGTAGATGAGCCACGTCTCCCTGAGAACATTCGCAGCTGTGTTTTTCACCTGAAGGCATAAAAAGAAGAGACATTCGGTCACGACTGCGAACTGGTGGAGCGTCTGTGATGTGAGTGCGTCGCTTCTTCACTTACTCTTTTTGTTAGCTGGGTGTCCATCATAAAATTGTGAACGTGTTTTTCAGCTTTGGTTAACTCCAGTTTCTTCGCCACCACAGCCACCACCAAGGCAGTACAGCCAGCGCCCTACGACAGAATCACAGTCACATTGATTCGGTCAAGAAATATCAGCAGCATGTCAGTGCCTGCACTTTAACCCTTGTGTCATCCTGCGGGTCAAAATTGACCCGTTTTAAAATTTCAAAATGTGGAAAAAAATTTAAAAATTCACAGTGAAACTTCTGATGTCCACATTTTTGGGAAATTTTTGAACATTTTTTTGGTGGAAAAAAAAGAAATGTTGAATGTTTCTTAAGAACATTCACATAAAAATCATCTTTTTTTGTGAATGTTCTTCAAGAATATATTAGAAGTTTTACTGGTATATATGTAATCACTTTAGATATTTTTAGAATTTTTTGGAAGATTTTTATTCATTTAAAAAATATTTACAAGAATTTTCTTGCCAAATTTGGGGGATTTTTTGAGTAAAACTTTTAAGGGAAACTTTTAAGGAGTTATTGGAATTTTCTTCCTGAAGATTTTTGACATTTCCAGAAATTGGGGGAATTTTTTTGCTGAATTTTTGGATTTTTTTTTTATTTATTTTTTTAGACAAGGAAAGAATGTTTTTTGGTGTCCAAAAATGAAGACAACAGGAGGGTTAATTTTGAGGTTGACAACATTCTCGCAAACGGAGAAATAGTTCTCAGTCTGCTGTATCCTCACCATAATGCCAGTCAAGAGGCAGACTCCTTTCCCACAGTACGTATGCGGGACCATATCTCCATATCCAATGGTAAGAAACGTGATTGAGATCAACCACATGGCTCCGAGAAAGTTGCTGGTTATGTCCTGGTTGTCATGGTACCTGTAATAAATAATAAATGCAATAGATTGACTCGCCTTCATGCACCTGCAGAAGCTGCTGCACTCCAGCTTCTCCTCACAGCTAAAACTCATTTTAGAAACAGAAGGAAAAAAGAGAGTATCAACTGCTCTGTCAGGATTCTGCAATCTCTCCTTACAGCATTTGTAAATCCTTCTATCTGGATGTTCAGACACAGAGTGAGCTAGGACGTCTGTACGCTATCTATTTTTATTCCTTATCTATGTTTCATGCTGAGCGGCACGGCATAGCATGAGAAACTGATCCAGGCACCTCTCGCAAGCTCGCACTGTCCATGCAGCGATGATCCATAGCGAGATGGTGAAGACCAGCAGCACAGTGCCGGGACAGATGGTCATGAGGGTCTTCATCACAAAGCGTGTGTTAAAGTTAATCTTGTTGAGTGCCCCAATGCTGCGGGACGACGCATCGGTGAACAGCTTGCTGTGCAGCAGCATGACGCGAGCGATGAGGTACAGCCGCAGGAACATGGGGATGGACAGGATGATGTCCACGTCCGCATCCGTCTTGGATGGCACATAGGAGTAGGCCAAGCGTGCTGTCCAGGTGAAGGTGTAGTTCCCGGGGATGGGGTGTATGGCGCACACCAGGATCTCCAGGCAGATGAAGAAGATGCGCTCATATGTCATGGCTATCCTCCAGTCATCAGCTGCGTTGTCCACCATAAATAGCTGCAAGGAGAGGGCATAGTGAGGCTGATGGAGGGTAAAAGACGGCATATGTTTTCATCATGTTGACACAGCAAAGCTACAGGAAATCATTAAACCCATTAAAAAATAAGTCACAAATTGCTCGGAGTCATTAAATTGCATTTTTTTTGAGCCACATTTGTTAAAAACCAATGGTCGGAACAATGTTTGGAGGTGTAGCCTGAGAAAATGACAAATAAGTCATATGACAGGGGTCATGTCGTCTTTCAAGGCCAGAAATGCCCCTCATATGTACAAAGGTATGTGGTGAAAGCTGGAACAATCAAACATTACGCCTTTGTTTTTCTAAATACATTTCACATATAATTTAATGTCTGTCTTGCCTTTTAGAAACCATTTGTTACTACCTTCATGCATTTTTAAGCTTTAAGTTTCAAGCTTTTTAATATTAAAGTGAAACTAACCCTCTCAAACCCAAAATTCCATTGACAGATTTATCTTTTGAAATTGCCAAAATTAATAATGCTTGACACACAGCGCTGCGGAAAATGTAACTAAATAATAGGCTCATCTAGGGATTTGTCTAAAGTGAACCATTTACTCAAACTATGTTCTGTAAAAAATAAAACTGTGCTCTCTTTGGCACATCTACAAAGCCGCTAGAGAGTCAACGGGGACCAACAGTCATGTAGCAAAATTCACGGACTTTTCAGCTGAGTTGCAGAATATGTTTACACAGAGCAGATGGGAAACGAGGTGTAAGTAGTAAAATCTCGATTGTATATGAAGCCACCAGCTTTGTTCAGTTATTGGTAACACCTGTGGGCACCTGGTTCCAAGTTCTGTCTAAATGTTATAAAAATAATCACAGAAGCAATTTTTTAAAATGACATATAGAATTATACATTTCTCAAACTGAACAAGTTCTTTGTACTTCTCATAGTTTTTGTTTCCACAGACGAACAGGATTTTTTACTGCAGCTAAAAATGAGTCCACACTGAGTAAAAATGTGTACTGGAGCAAAACATGCTAAGAAAGTGCAAAAATAAGAGCTGAGACCATCATTCTACTAATCAGTCAGTACTAAAATAATGAGCAACTATTGATGTTACAACTTTTGTTGACTAATCAGGAAAAAAATGGCACATTTATCAAGACTGTGTGTAATCGGTGCATACAGTAAATGTTCAGATGTGGGCTGGTCTATTTCACACATCTCTCTCCTTGAAATTTTTTTTAGATGGCTATAGAAAACAACGAAAAAAAATAAAAGCTGAAATTATTATTTTACTAGTTAAATAGCCAACAACTGTCGAACTATTGAATATTTTGGTGGTTTTAACTTCTGTTTTGATAGAACATGACATTTGAAGACCACTGGATCATCTAGGCTACGAGGATGTATTGTATGAGGCCATTTTCACCATGTTTTAACAATAAATAGACTAAATTAACGAGAAAAAGAAAGAAAACGGCATATTTATAAAGACTGTGTACAATAGTTGGGTCAATGTATAATTGAGGGACTTTTGAAGTCCAAGGGATATATCTTACTTAGATTTTTTTATTAAAAGTTAAAAAATGTTTTTTTTTTGTTGTTCATTATGATCACGTCTTTACAAGTTCCATAATTATTTATTATGGATACAGTCACTTGTTAATAAAAAAATGAATGGATATCACTAAAATGTCAAGTTAAATAATCGTCTGAATTTAATAACAACCATCTTCTAATTAGCTAAACAATAACAAAATGAGTTTATTCAAAAATGTTTTTTTTTTTTTTATCAAATTGAGATAACCATGACAGATATTTGGCAATATATCAAATTTTATTTAGAAAATGACAAATTGTGTCTGAGAAATCACTTTCAACTAAGTTCCCCATTACTAAAACACCTCTTAAGGAAGTGTGTTAATTCCAGATCACCTGACCTGCTCCACATGATGTCATTTCCTCCTGAAGAAAAGACTGGAAGACTCCAAGGCTTCCTGAGTTATTTAATATAAAGCAGTGTGTGAGTCACGTGTGGATTTATGGCATGTCAACAGGTTTACTACAATATCTTTATAAATAACTTTCAATTTAAATTTTCCCCAATTGTATATATAATATTTAGAAGAATCTTTGTGTAAAAATGCCATGTGGTGTTTGGTTATATCCAGACATGTTGATTTTAGGCCTGAAAACGGCAAAAATTTCAACTGGCGCAAAAAGTCCTGCAATTATATACTGACCCAGGTGCAGACTGTAAATAGTGAGACATTGGTTATTCTATTTTGTACATCTTTCTCCTTCTTGATGACTATATTCTGCCCCAAACCAACAACAGAAAGTGTCACGTCAAGCGTTGCATTAGCAGCACGCAGTGAGCATTTTCAACTTCAAAGCATTATAATGATGAGAACATCTGCCGCCTCCACATTAGCATTAGGTTCTGATCGCCTGGCCACCCCCGACCAGAAGGTGGGCTGTTCCACCGGGGACCTCAGAGTGTGGATCTGAACGCCTCTCATCGCTCTTCTCCACCCTGTCCTCTGTCACACACAGCAGCTCCCTCACATGGTCACTCTGCTGCTCCTCCTCCTCTTCATCACTTTCAATCCAATCTGCAGAAATCTCTAAGATTCACTGCAGTTTATTCACCCAGAACTAATGGCAGAGCTCATGACTGCCATCACCTGCTCGTCCACAGTGATCCCTGATCATGCTTATGGCTGTAGACGGACTGTCTCAATCTTCCTTCCCCTTTTACGCAGTTTTATATTTGCCGGTACAGGCTGCAGATTAAACACTATCAAAGCACATTAACCTCCCCTGCATTCGTTAAATAATTCCTCTCTCTGACACACGTCGCTGATATTCCTCCACAGCTGCTCCTGCTCCATCCACTCAATCACGTCAAGGTCCTGTGCCTGTACAAGCCGTCACAAGTGGCAGTAGATATTTCAGCAAAACGTTCCTGTCAGCAAACGCCAGCGAGGCTTTCCTGGTGGCTGTTTTTGCCACGAGGGCAGATGCCTTTTCCATAGGAGAAAGAAAAACTGCACCATTACACTTTGTCGGAACCCTCCCTAATGTGCTCGGTAATGAATTATGGGCCGTCCAGTGACTTCTCAGACTGTAAAACGAAAATATGCACGTAGGGGACAATGTTTTTGCTCACAGCTGAACGCAACTAGAGAGGCGATTGTGCACGTCTGTTCATCATTCAGCTCAGAGCTGGAGGGACGAAAATGATCAGGGGAGGACCAGGGGTCAGAGAAGGAGGAAGGTTGAGTGTTATATTGTAAGAGCACTGATTTTTCTTGATGAATTTAGTGTTTTTTCTTTGATAAAAGATTGAATAACACATTGAAATAGTTAGTTGGATAAGCCATGAATCACAAAAGTGAAAAACAATCATGCAAGGAGAGAAGACAAATTTCCACTTGCCAGTGGTTGATTTCACAGCATTGACCTGCAGTAATTGCTAACCTGTTATATAATGTATGCTCGCTGCAACCCAACGTCTTCTCCTAATAGGTGAAATATTTAAATGCCGAAGCCCCCCAGTGGCCTCAGAGCTTTTTCAGACAGAATACTGCTGAACAAAATGCATATTTGTTATCTCCATCGTAGTTTTGGCAACTTATAGATCCACTTCTGATGTGAGATTCATCCTATTTTAATAAAAAAGATTTGTACTAACATTTAATCACAAGTTTAAACACCTCACTTTAAATCTCCACTGATCTCTGCCCTACATATCCAGGAATTTATGTAACCTCTTTGGCCTGCAGATTCCAGAGAGAATGTAAAAAAATGACTTTCCAACCTTAATCTTAGAGTGTCTTAATTGCATTACATTAGATTTCTCACTTTAATACCCTGAAATCAGTGGAGATGCCAAGAGAGCAGCTGTATTAATGAAGTCAGCTGCACTGCTCTCAGCCTAATTTACTGTATTTATTTCACAATTATGTTGACATTTTGATCCGATCTGTAATTGTGTTCATTTTTGTCTTGGTGTATTTTGATATCTCCACCTGTTCAGCCACCTTTCTAAGCTTTACCTCATTCTGGGAGCCAACAGCACCACCTTTACTGTCCCTTTTCCCCCAACTGTTAAGTTAAAATTTAGGGTGGGAGCTGATGAATTGGGGGCAAAGGGTTTTTGCAATGTTTCTGCGTCACAGGAAAGGTCCAAATAAATGCCAGAACTCAGCCTCCTTCCACAAATTTAACACAGGTTCTTTGCTGCCTGAGTGTGAAATACAGCGGACGAGTCAAAACCGCTCCTTTACCGGTACGACACGATAAAATGTTCATACTGGAGGCACACGTCACGACTCGGCAACGTGCCAGCTACTCTCCATTTAGTTTAATTTGGAATTTCTAAAAAAAAAAGAAAAGAAAAAAAGAACCTGTCCCACTCCTGAAGGGCTAATGGGATCAGTGACCTAGATTGTAAATTTAGCACCGATTCGTTACATAAAAATGGAATTGCTGAAATAGTCATATTTCGTGCATCGGAATGAAAGCCCCCCCCCCCCCCCCCCCCCCCCACCACCACCACCATTCATCGTGTTCGACTCAAGGACAAAGAGAGCGCACAGGAAAAATCAATAAAGCCTCGCGCCGCCGCTCTCCTCACAGACATACATGAACGCTCCACATGCTACAGTCTGACAGCTTCAAAGGCTGCGAGGCTGCAGCTTCACCGACACACAAACTCCACCGAGCCGCTCATTACAGCTTCTAAGCCAATTATATGTCAAACAGCTACTGTACAAGAAATATCAACTGTCAACAAGCTGGCACCTCGCGAAAAAAACACAACAGGCTGCAACTGATGCCCCTGAACAAATGCTAACAACTGCCCCACAAAAGCCTCGTTTGTGTTTATTTAAAAGCTACAATCAGAGTCTCACCGCAAACACAAAAAAACACACGCGTGAATTAAAATTTCAGGGGCAGTTGTTCATATCAAATGAGTGACACCGAGCTCCTTTAACAAACTGACATCTGTCAGAGAAGTGTGTAACTCTAACCACAGCTCGTCCTGTTTGGCTTTCCAAGTGAGTGTAATGTAGACACGGAAACACAAGCTGTGACTCCGCTCTACTACGGTTTCTTACTTACAGAATTAGGCCTCTGAAAGCGGCTAAATCTATTGTTTGCACACAGCGCAAGCCACGTTTTATTTTACATTTTAAACAACAAACCAACCCTGTCAAAAGCAGTTACAAAGTTTGTTACCTCAAAACAATGTAATTAAACATTTAAAAGCAGGTTGCATGAGGAAAGCCTACTTGGTGAGTAAAAGCAATTATGGTAATGGATGACCTGAAATACAATACTCAAGGGCCCTTTAGCTCACAGCATGAAATATTCCATGCTAGCAGCAGAGGTAGCGGTTATGACAGAGAGGTGGAAGAAACTACATCTGCTGTGGAAAGAACAATAAACTGTGTGTTTTAAACGCTGTCAAGATGCAGGGGAAGACGCTGATGGGGAGGAATTAAGGCAGGCGGCCGGTGATCCAGGAGAGTTTTAGATTAGTTAGAGGCTGGAAAATAGCTTGAACGCTGCAAATAAAATGACTTTAAATTAGAGCTATCAGAACGGGAGCTGAACTTGTTGACAAAGGCTGAAAGCAACTTAGAAGTCTGACGTTTAGAAAGTGAGTTTTTGAACCCAAATCAAACTTAAGCTGGTCAGACAGATTATAGTGACTCATTGTTTGATCACACTTGGACAAATCAAGAAATTTTGAGTTACCAACATTAGAAATTAGTCCAAAATAGTGTGATTTTAATTGCAGGAAGGTGCTGTAATGTTTTGTTGTCCCTTCTGCTGTGAAGTCTTTATCACATTGGATTTATCTGCTGGCATCCAGTGCACCAAAACTATACTGCTTCCTGTCATTTCTTTCCTTTCCAATACACCAGTTTTTCTTTGTAAGTAATTTGTGGAAACTCTCTGAATGTAAATCAGCTGAGAGGAGTGTTTGTGTTAAACTCAGAACAAACTGCTCTGCTGTCTCCACGCTCACCTTCAGGTTTAATTTGGACTTTTCTTTTATAGAACTTGAGATCAAACCGTGTGCTCGCGTTTTATTTGATCGCCTTTAGCGCCACGTCTTGTCGAAAAGCGCTTTTGTTTTTGCTGTGTTGGTTCTGAGTCTGATCCAGGTCGAGTTTAGTTCCACTCTGATCCAGTTTACATAATGTTTAGTCCACTGTAGATCCACACTGGTCCAGTTTATATGTCGTCTAATCCACTAGAAATAAGTTATCAAAAGGGTCTCAGAAAAGTAACCCAACATACGTCAAACTCATGCAAACTGACCAAGCAAAGAGAAACGCTTGCCGAGTAAATGTAGTTGACAAATGCTGCAAATCTGTTTGCTGTTTCTGTTGCTTAAAGGCTCAGTTCACCCAAACTGCTGCACACAGGCAGCATCCTAGCAAACGCACAAGGATTTCTGTTTGAGGAGCTCACAGAATTAAAAAGTTGCATTTAAACAATAAAAGCCAAATGCTGCTAAATGCTAACATTTCCATGTTAACCCTTCATTGGGCAAGTGATCATCTTTGTTAACGTCCGCACACTTTAAATGTGGCATTGCTCCCGCCTCTCAGTGAGGTGGAGAAGCATGTGGTTTTCATCCAGCCAATCAGCAAAGATCACTTTACGTTACATCGCACTACATCGTGGCATTTGACCAATCAGCAGAGGCCTGGAACGTGTCAAACTTTCTCTTTTCTCTGAAGTTGGAAAAGATGGACTTTTGGCTCGATTCTCTTCTATATTTGCAGTTGAAACATCAAAACTAACCATGGTTGATTGACAAAACTCGCACATTTTACAGTTAAGTAGTTGTTCTAAGTGATGATATATATATATATTTTAAGAAATGTATATATTTTTTTTTTACCACTAAGGGACAAGGAACCTTGTATGGTAACTTCACTAGCCTTGAATTTCAAGATGAAAATTTGAAATTTTGAAAAAGTCACAAAAGTAAAAGTCTTATGTACTCCAATAACAGTCTGAGGTTGAAATGTCAGAATATTTCAGTGAGTGCCCGATGCTGCTCAGAACGACAATGTCAACATGCCGCTGTGTTTATCGTGTTCACAGTCGCAGTTTGTCATGTTAGCATTGAAACATTAGCAGTTAGCATGAAGTAAAGCTCCGGCTGATGAGAACGTCAGTAGTTTTGTGGGTGATCATAAACTGAATCAATGGATCGGTTAAAATGTTGACCTGATAATGGTGTCGGATGAAAAACTAAGGGATCATTGTAGTTATTATTGTTCATTAAAGAAGAAAAAAACAACCAAAAAAGGCTTAAAAGTGAGCCTTATCGTGACACTGAAGGAAAAGTCACTGGATCACCAAAGGATTAATCCTCTGAAGGCTATGGATGTCTGTGGAAATCAATTTAGTAGAGGTTGAGATATTGTAGCTTGTTCCTAAGCGGTGGGAGAAACAACTGACAGGGCCACACTGTAATGCAATAGCAAGATTTATTTCCCACAAACAATGTCCATGTAACTCTGGAAATCCCTCAGAACAAAAACAAAGACCTCCAATAGATAAACTGGACAAAACAAATCTGCATGACAGGCAGTTTAACTCTTGTGAAAAGCAGATCATATTGGAAATGGAGATCAAATGCAAAGCTGATGATGTGATCGCATGAGTTTTACTAAATCAGTGGGGAGAAATGTGATTCAGATTGTGAAATGAGATTCTACCTGAAAACATTATATAATATTTTGGCCCAACCATAGAGATACAAAATTATAGAGATTAACCAAATTAGTGAAATATTGGAAGAACCTCTGAAATCTGTTCACAAGGGAAATAAAAAAACACGCTACAGAACCAACAGGAGGAATACCAGTCAAACTTGGTGTGCTGCCTTTAACCCTCCTGTTGTCCTCATTTACAGTCACCAAAAAATATTGTTTCTTTGTCTGAAAAAAATCCAAAAATTCAGCAAAGAATTCCCCACATTTCTAGAAATTTGCAAAACCTCCAGGAAGAAAACTCCAATAATTCATTAAAAGTATTTTTTTTAAATCCCCCAAAATTGGCAAGAAAATTCTTGTAAATATTTTCAAAAAAATTAGTAAAAATCTTGAAAAAAAATCCTAAAAAATGTCTAAAGTGATTACATATATATCAGTAAAATTTCTACTATTTTCTTTAAGAACATTCACAAAAAATCTACCAAAATCCAGCGAAATTCGCTGGATTTTGGTAGATTTTTTTTGTGAATGTTCTTAAAGAAACATTTTTAGCATTTTGTTTTTTCCACCAAAAATGTTCGAAGATTTCTCAAAAATGCTGAAAATGTGGACATCAGAAGTTTCACTGTGATAATGTGTTTTTTTCCCCCACATTTTCAAACTTTAAAGCAGTTCAATCAGACACGGGTTCAGTCATGGCAAGTGAGAAAATACTGTATGTTTTTTGACCTCTAAATCCATGTCAGTCTTAAATATTCCATTTGTTATATGGACATGCATGAAGACAAATGTGCACAGATTTGTATTTTTTCATCCTTTTCAAAGCTTTAACTCTCAAGCAGCCATTTGCAGAGGCGAAAACTAGCCGAAACGCATTCCCAAAAATCGAATCCTCACAGTGACGATAAAGTACAACAGCACACACGTTAATCCGCTGCATTGTACCAACAGAGCTCGGTGAACAGGCAGCCCATACGGCGACTGTTTCTAATTGAGGATAAATCCAGGCTTCGCTGGTTCCTCTCAGACATTCAGCTTGTTTTCTGATGGACTCAGAATACAGTCTAATCACTCGGAGTGCACGGCCCTTTTCTCATCATGGGAGAGCTTTAGTCATGTCAGGTTGAGAGACAATGGAGCCGAATATGTCCTGAGATCATTCGCCGTCCTTCGTCTGCGTCTCAGAGGAGCTCACCTGCGATGGTAGCTGGGTTGGTTACTGGTTTCACTACTCTCAATATAACTAATGGAGTGCAGCTCAATATTTAATCTGTGTAATGTGGAGATGGGAACATATATCTTGTCACCGAGAATGAAATCGCTCAATCTCATTAGTGAATTAGGTTGAGAGGTTCAGTCCAATTAGACATTAATGCAATGCTTTATTTATGGTATCAAAGTGAGCCACTAAGAGGCCACTTTGCTGAGTAAATCTGAAGCTGGTGCAGATTCACTTAGTTTTTGTTTCTGAGATTAAGTTCCGCATTTGCATGTGCAATTCTTCTATTCGAGCAAAGTAAAACTTCTCAGAGCCAAAGTAAAAGCTGAAATAAATCTTTCCTTCTTTTTTTTAAAGCGCGGTGGCTGCGGCCAAGTTACACACATTAATAATCTAAAATCATCTCCGGGTTTAAAGTCACACACAGAGCACAATTCGGTAAATACCATCAATAAATAATCTTCAGGTTTCTGGGCTCTTTGGGAGGCCGGGTATCTCTGCCCTTGAAAGTCTGTAAGTTCAGTGAAAACACTGCGGTCAGCAGCCAGTGGTGGTTATCTGACTCCAGTCTGGAGTCTCAGGTGGAGGACAGATTTCACCGTGAGAAATGCAGAGTGTCTCCTGCAGTTACACCATATCTCTGACACATACGCAGCACCCAGGGGCGATCCGACGAGCACAGCCAAGCTCGGCTTTGGCAGGATTTGCTGGCACAGTTTTCTGACGGTGCGTTGTTGTTTTGTTTTTTTTCATCTTTTCTCCAGATTGTAAAATGTAATATTGTGCCACTGCGAAACATCAGCGCTGACTTTTATCACAAAAGCGCACATCAAAGACGGAACAGCCCCCAAAGCGTTTTGCATTAGTTTAAGAAAACTCAGCAGAACTGTCATCACAAGGTACAGGCGAAATAGCGATGGCCTTAACACGAATGCCCCTCGGCAAAGAGCCCCTTTGATGTGAGGAGAAGAGAAAACTTTTCCAAATGTAAGTTTTCTGTCTGTTTGAGGAAAGACTGAACTCATCAGCCACCTCAGCAGTGAGAGTGAGAAGAGGCTCCCAGCTGGCAGCTCATATCAGACTCCAGCAATGACAAATCAAAGTTAGTGAAGAGCTACAAACTCTCACCTCTCCGTTTCTGCTCAACCCACAGAAACTAAAAAGTCTAAAAGCTGCTTGAATGGATCGACAGCTGACAACAAAAGACTTCACTGGCACTGAAACCGGCCTAGAACTTCAGTTTCAAGAGGATTTATAAGAAGACTCATGAAGCACACTGCAAAAACTCAAAATCTTACCAAGTCTGTTTGTGTTATTTTAGTCAAAATGTCTCATCCCACTTGATTTAAGATAAATTCACTTAATAAGTGACATTTCAGCAAGACGGAGGGACTTGTTTTAGGACAACGCATCCTAAATATCTTGTTAAGTCAAACAATCTTGAAACTATCTTCTTTTGAGTTAAATTTTACAAGAAAACTCAAAATAAATTCAAACCTCGTGTCGTCCCGTGGGTCGAAATTGACCCGTTTTAAAGTTTGAAAATGTGGGAAAAAATATATATTTTCACAGTGAAACTTCTGATGTCCACATTTTCAACATTTTTTGGAAACCTTTGAACATTTTTTGGTGGGAAAAAAGAAATGTTAAAAATGTTTCTTAAGAACATTCACATAAAAATCAACCAAAATCCAGCAAATTTCACTGGATTTTGGTTGATTTTTTTTTATGTGAATGTTCCCAAAGACAATATTCAAAGTTTTACCAATATATATGTAATCATTTTTTGGTAGATTTTTACTCATTTTTTGAAAATATTTACAAGACTTTTTTTTTCCAAATTTGGGGGATTTAAAAATATGCTTTTAAGGGAAACTTTTAATGAATTATTGGAATTTTCCTCCTGAAGGTTTTGCAAATTTTCAGAAATTTGGGGAATTTTTTTGCAGATTTTTTTTTTGATTTTTTTCAGAAAAGGAAACAATATTTTTTGGTGCCTGTAAATGACGACAGCAGGAGGGTTAAAATATCTCAAATTAGGAGGTTACATAAAAGCAAAAATCTATTTTTGAGTGAAAAAGTGTTTTTTTTCCTTTTTTTTTTAGCATGTCCGGCTTATTTTAAGACACCTAAGCTTGGCAATCCTGGTAAAATAGAGCTTAAAATAAATTTTCCCAGTAAATTTTCAGATCTCAGTATTCTAAATATCATATCTTATTTCAAGAAATCTTACCAAGCCATTTTTCACTTGTTCTATTATCAGATTTTCTCACTTATTTCAAGGTAAAAGTTCCTTGAAATAATTTTTTTTTCTTGTTTTGAGAGGAGCATTTTTTCCAGTGCACATTGGTATCTACAAAAGAAGAATAAGCATAATATTCCTCCTTTTAGACTCGAGGACAGAACTAAGGACATTTATCACAACATGACTGCTCTGCCTCTCTCTGTTAATGCACTTGGCTCAGTAGGTCACCCGTCACTGCCAAAGCAGCACAGCAGATGTATCCCAAAACAATTCAAATGACAGCTGGTGTCCAACTTCTATCCTGTCTGCCCTGACCTTTGAAGTTTTCAGTCACTCCGAGGAGGAAAAAACTTTGCGATACCCTGTAAAAATCAGAGGGCCCCGTCTTTACCGAGTTTGACAAGTAAATCAGTTTTAAGGGGCTGGAAATGGTGGGGAAACATTTCATCATCCTGACTTATGCCTCTACATCTGACAGGCATCTGTGAGTACACATGGATGTGCATGCATAATCGATTCCACTGCAGAAGCAAAAAATATTCTCACACGGAAAAGTGCACTTTAGAAAACAGCATCACTGCAAACACATTTTTGATGAACCCTAAAAATGAAGACGGGTCAAAAACCAGGAACATTACGACACTAAAGAGCAGAGGGGGTGTAGATGGGGTGATGCTAAATAGATTCAGTCGGTTTGTGGGTTGTTTTTTAGGTGAAATTCTGTGAGAAAGCTTCGATTTACAGGGTCGTGCATCTGAACTCAAGTACTGTATTCTGTTTATATTTGAATTATTTGTATTCTTCTAGAGTCTCCACGCTTCAGAGGAAAATATTGCACTTTTTATTCCTCTACTTTTATCACGTCAAACCAAAACACAGGTCTACTTCAGTTCACAAAAAGGCTGTAAAATTGTGAGATCGCTTCAACAAACAGCTTGAACTTTGTGGTCTGTGTGTATTTAACCCAAATTGTGATCTTTTTCTTCAAATCTAACCTGCAGTTTTGGCGCCTGAACTTAATTCAGTAGCCTTGTAGTGCAACAAAAAGCAAACAATGACTGAAAACAGCACAGGACTTGAACTCCAGTCACCTGTGTGAAAGCCATGTGGTCTTTGTTGCTCTTTTAATGTACAAATCTAAAAGAAAGAAATAAAAAAAGTCTTGTCATGTGGTATAAAACACTTGGCATGGACTTAGGCTGATAAAAAGAAGAGCAAAAATGAACAAAATGTAAGAATCTAATAGTTTTACAACCTTTAATGTGGAAGTAATCCTTTTATTTTTTGGCAGGTATTACACATTTTGGAGCGACTGTAAAACATTAAACTACCCAGTAGCTTAAAAAAACTGAGGTTACCTGATTCATAAATGAATAAATTAACTGGAAATCAGTTCATTTTAGTTTTAGTGTTGGACAAACCCAAATTTTTATATTTTTGATACAGTATAACACTTTCAAAGGCCCTTCCTCTGCTGTCACTACTTTTACTTCTTATTTTTAACTTTTCCTAATCACATTTATTTACTTATTTAAATGCAGTTCCTTTGCATTAATATTGTTAAACAGTAGACTGCTTCCTTCACCACTTTCACCTGTACTCATCATTGCCTATTTACCCATCATATGAAGCACTTTATCAACCTTGAAAACAGTCGAATGATGTCTCCTTTGTCTGTGGAAGGAGCTCCTCTGAGAAAATTACTTAACTGACGTCTCCCAGGTGTCTCGGTTTGAGTCTGGAGACCACAGATTTTTAACGGTAGAATTAAAGGGGAGCACAGTTTGAAAGGCAAAGTGTTTTTCAGGCAGGAAGATTCTAACGAGCTGCCGAGCCCAAACCGCTGATTGATCGAAGAGCAGAAATTCAACTGACAACAATTCTGATAACTGCTTAATCGTTAATCTCTTGTTCCAGCTTCTCCAGTGTGAGGATCTGCTGCTTTTATCTGACTTGTTTCATTGTAAACGGAACGTCTTTAGGCTGTTCAGACAAAAAGAACTGCGGGGCATTCTGCTGAGCATTTTGTGCTATTTTATCACGTTATAGACTAAACAATTGAAAGCTGCTCAAAACATAATTGTTACACACAGTCCCAATAAACAATATTCTAAAGGTGCATTATTAGACTTACAGGATTCAGCATTTGTGAGACTCAAAAGTGAAAATATCTCTTGTTTTTCTTCTGGGAAGTGCAATGCTAAACCTGAAGGTATATTTCATGCAAACGCCCTGTTTAAAAGGATTTTCTCAAAATAACTTCCAGGTTTGAATTTGCATTTGACTCGCCTAAGTGGCTGACAAAAAAAATGATCTTAAGTCAAACTTTTCACTTTTTGGGTTTAAGTAAAGCCTCCGTTCAGACCTGGATTAACTTGAATCTCTGTGATATTTTAATTTTCAAGCTTTAATTCCAGTCTGTGGCCGATCTGACCGGATATACCTGAAAGTTTCACACATCTGAAGAGAAATCTCACGTTTTCAACCAAACGCTTTGTCACGAGAGAGACAGCGGCACGGAGAAAATGAGAAGGAAACGGCATTTCAGCAGCTCCGTGTACGCATGTGTGTGTCATTAGCAAGATTGATTGAGAATTAATTCGTCTGTGTCTGTGTGTGTGCGTTTGTGTGACAGCACATATGTCAGTCTGCAGAAACCGAGTAATGACAGAGCAGCAACAACAGGCACAAAAGAGCCTTCAGGCAGGCATGGAAAAGGAGCAGCTGCTGTGGTGGAAGCTGAAGTATAAACACTCTGAACTGGATTTAAATAGTGACACAGAGTCAGATCCAGGAAACGGCTGATGGTTGCTTCCAAAGGGAACTTGATGAATTAGAGGACAGACCTAATCAACCCGTACATTTAGAGAGAAGCAGCAGCAGCAGTGAGTGAGACTGCAGTGACGTTTTCTGATTCATCTAATGCAGGGGTGTCAAACTCATTTTAGTTCAGGGTCCACATTCAGCCCAATTTGATCTCAAGTGGACTGGACCAGTAAAATCACAGCATAATAACCTATAAATAACTCCAAATTTTTCTTTAGTTTTAGTGCAAAATGGTACATTTTGAAAATATTCACACTTAAGGAATTATGTTTTTATAAAACATTGTGAACATCCGGAAGTTTCTTAAGAAAAATAAGTTAAATTTCAACAACATTATGCCTCAGTTTATCATTTTCACATTACAACTTCCAGATCCCAGTGTTTCTGCAAAGGCACGAAACATTTAGACACACGTATGTGGAACTGAATGATATAGTGTTTTACTTTATGATCAAAACGACAAAAAACAGGAAAAAATATTACAAAAATGAGACCCAAAATGACAAAAACGAGACACTAAACATAAAATTTGAGACAAATGACATAAAACTAAACAAAAAAGAGACAAAAAATTTGACAAAAGCGACAAAAATGGGCAAATGACACAAGCGAGACAAAAAAAGACAAGTGAGAAACACAATGACAAAATAAACACAAGCGAGACAAAAAGGAAACACAAAACAACAAAAACATGAGACAAACAACATGAAACAAAAAAGAGACAAAAAAAGTTACAAGGCAACAAAAAATAGACAACACAAGCGAGACAAAAAGGAAACACAAAATGACAAAAACACGAGACAAAAAACCACTGACAAAAAAACAAAAAGAAGACAAAATATTACAAAAATTAGACAAAAAATGACAAAAGAAACACGAGCAGAATAGTATTTTATGATCGAAACAGCTTCTCAAGGTCTAGAAAAGATTTTAAATTTATAGTTTTACACATTTACAATCTGCAGTTAATGTCTTCTCTGTAATTTTTACACTTTGAGGGCCGGATTGGACCCTCTGGAGGGCCGGTTTTGGCCCGCAGGCCGCATGTTTGACACCCCTGATCTGATGTATTCTGTCGTGGTGAATATGTGGCGACAAGTGATTTGTGGTAATCAAACAATTATCTTAGTAAACTTTTCTAGGTCAGCTGAGGATGAAGCGTCTTTATTCTGACGTGAGAGAGAGAAAGAGACAGAGAGCTGCTATCTGGGGTGAAAAACGTTTTTGGATATCGATGCGACTGTCAGAGGAGCGCGGATCAAAGACGGTTTGAACAGCCTTCCTGTGGGGTAAATATGCAGCTGCCGACAATTAAAGGAGCTTTTGTTCGAGGTAAAATAGGAATTCGAGGTCACGTGGAATGAAGGAGGCAACCGTGCTTTAGAGCTCTTTTTAAAAATCCATATTCGTGTGTTGCGGTGAGAATAAATACGACTGACGGGGACCGAGCACAATCAGCACAGGCAAACTGATTCATACAAACAGGAACAATAAATGTGCAGCTGAGGCAGGACTAATTTAACACACTGTTGTAAAACTCACTAAAAGGAAAGCTGCCATTTAAAAGAACTAAACTGTTGCAATATTTTGCAAGCAAAGGATAAAAAAAAGAAGCTCGATTTGTGAATTTGCTCAGCAAAATGTGCAGCTGAGGCCAGAATCTGATGCCTAAACTTACAGTATGCTTTGTAATTTATAAACAGCTACAGGAAGTGTCTGCAGGGGGACTGAAGAAGTCTCTGTTGTGCATTGAAATATGGAAATGATGTGTGTGCTTTTCTATCATCTCTTCTAAAGAAAAGGGTTTTTTATAACAAGAGAAGATCTGAAGGGGGGTGACACATTTTACTGTTGGGCTATTTTAATGACTGATATCCTCCCGGGACGTGGAGCTGCTAAATATACCAACAAGGCTGATGAACACTCTGTAGTTAATCCAGAAGATAAGAACTTAATGTTTTATCAATTTTTTTTCAGTCTCCAAAAAGCTACATCTTGAATCTAAGACTTAATGGAGTCAAGATATGAGCAGAAGATGAAAATAGCTGGATCAGCTTCTCCAATTCAGCTGAAGGCATTACTTTAAAAAAAAAAAAGAAGAAAAAAAATCCCATCTTGTGTAAACGCAACAAAATATCCATTAACATGATGAAACGTGGCGTCAGTTCAGACTCGAGGAAATGCTTGAGTTGTGTTTCTTTTCATTTTTCGTTCTCCTCTTTTAAGTTGATTTCATTAAAAAAACTAGAAACTGAGATGCATGAGCCCTTTTGTGGCGACATATGTGCACCCCTGCAGAAAAAGTGGCATCATTAATTTTGTGGCTGCTCAACAAAAGGCAGCAGAGGAGGAAATGTAAGTAATGCAACGACGCTCCAAGGCAAGGTCATAAAACTGTGAGCTGGAACATCTCAGAGGGGAAGCTGGACGATCGCTCATCCACTGAGCCCCGTAAGGAGTTCTTAAATCTGATCAAAATGTCTAACGAACTGCTAATGTGGCTTCAGAAGATGATGATCAGTCTAGAGAGCCATCATTTATGCAGTTACAGACTCCTGAAGAAGGAAGAAACAAGCTTACTTTGTGTTTCTGGGGTCAAAGTTGTTACATGCTCCAAATTTTTGGGTTGAGAGACGCTATTTGTTAATAATTAACCTGCAAATACCAAAACAAAAGTGCAATAAAGTGATAAATTAAGCAATAAGTAAAAGCAACAAGACATTTTCTGTCCTGGCAGACTGTGACCTTTGTTAAAATCAACAGTTCAAGAACAAGAGAAAGTGTTTACCTGTATCTCCCTTGCATGGTAGATGATAATCAGCCCCAGGAGAATGATTGTAGAAAGGCTTATCAGGCATTTTAGAGCTAATGAATACAGGGATTCCTGCAAAAAAAGAGAGCAAAAACCAGCCAAACAAGACACATGACGACACAAAATCACATCAAGATCAACTGTAAAGAGGAAACAGCCTGTTAAGGTGCACTGCAACAAATTCTGACATTGCAGTTTCTTCCAGTGTTATGGGGGGTTCCCCTTCATGGTTGGCCAGCAGTGGGGCCTTTTGGCCTGAATGTGGCAGGACGCTGGGACTGCATGGGACACCGAGCAGCGAAGCCCCACACTCCTGCTGCTTAAAGTGGCTCATTCCCTCTTTTTTGCCAGAAGTTGTTTAATGCAACAACAGAATAAAAAAACCCGACTTGCTTCGTCAGTCACATACATTAACTGAACGGGACGATAAGACTTGGAGTAAATACGCACCTTTCCATAGGCTCCCCATGAGAGTTCAGTCTCTATAACCATAACAACGATCCCAAACATCCCAAAGATTAAAGCATAGTCGCTGAGCCGCTTCCTCTTCTCAAACAAGGCCCTCCTGTGCCCCAGCTTCTCCCCAATGTTCTGGTTCTTCTTTTTCCCCGATTTGCCGCCGCTGTGGCCGCAGCCTCCCCCTCCGTCTCCCGATGCGTAAGGCATCAGGGTGGTGGAATTGTTCTCCGGCTTGGATACTAAAGTGTCCGACGCATCTGCGGCTGAGATGGGCTGCAAAGGCTGGGACTCGGAATCAAACTCGTGTATGTTTCTGCGGGACGAGCTCAAGTTGCTCAGCGGCCGCATTACGCCGCCGTTGTATCTGCAGCTGCTCATGGCTATTTCATTGTAGGAGTTACTGTCTTTGTGGCTGCTGCCCAGGCTGCCCCGCTGCTGCCTATCGCGGCAATGCTGCTGCTGCTGCTGATGGTGAGGATGATGATGTCTGGATGAACTACCATGACTAGAGGGTGTGAACTCGCAGACGCTGTACTGACAACCTTGCCTCGAAGACGTTTCCGAAGGTGTCCTTAAAGTTCCCACAGTGGTCGGCGACGTCCCGCGAAAGACGAGGCTTTTGCGCGCATCGCAGGTGCAGTTATTGCAGGTGCAGCATTGGTCGTGCTGCTTGCTGAGCCGATCCTCCCGCCCGCAGTAGTGCTGGTACTTACAGTGCTGGAGCTGCTGCTGCTGCTGCTGCTGCTCTGGAAAGAAATCGTTCTGCAGCTGTAATGGGGTTTCCATGTCAGTGCTGCCGTTTAAAGCAGCAGCAGCAGTCAGGTAGCAGCATGGAGCCCCTGACAAAGGGCGTTCTGGTCCTTACGAGAGGACGGAGCCGCTGCATGAATAGATCCATTTCGGCTCCGGTAGAATGTTGAGAGGAGCCTCCGATTGGGCAGAGGGGACCAAAACAACTGGCTCGACGTCATGAAAAGGTTGCAACCAGGGGATGTGAAGCCCAGCCTCGTTTTGTAGTGATCAACTGCTGAATTATTGGAGATCCACCTGTACTCTCACACCTGAAAGTGCGCTGAAGGTGTTTCTCCCTCTTCTATTTGTCTTCTTACTGTCATCAGTACACCTCAGCCAGGTGTAATTTACCTTCTTTCACACACCAGCCACCCCATCAGCCGGGCCTATTCATAAATCCCCCTCTGATTCCCCCATTTATTGAGTTCATAGGAAACACACGTAGCTGCCCGCCAGCCTCTGATTTACAAGCTGCTGATTTCATTCAGCTCATTGGCTCTCTGACTATGTGATCCTTGCAGGCCCGTGGCACCTTCCGTGACCGCCGTGTCAGATTGATGTGGCCGCTATTGGCCGCGTTATTAACGGCAGTGGAAGAGTTATGTCACCCCGAGGAAATACAGCTCCAACTGCCCCCCGAGACTGAGCAGCTGTGGAAGCATAAAGCAAAAAGAGGCTGAAACCCAATCATCCACATGTCGCTGCTTTGCAGCAGCAGCAACAAATCCAGTCTTAAGGGGCTGTTATTGGAGTTACTTTTGAGGGTTTTCATTTTAAAGTCCGGTAAAGTTGTGTCTCCAGAAGCAACAACAGAGACAGTAGAGGAGTTTAAAATGTATAAATGTGGTTTATTGTTATGTAGGTTGTGTGTTTGAGCTGAGCTGTCCGCGGTGCTGAAACTCCCTCCATCGTGAACTAACTTTCAGCACCGTGGACAGCTCCACTCGCTCATTGATCACAACCGAAGCCTTTCAATAAAACAATCCCTCTGCACAGGATCGCAATGCGCACTTACTCCTGATTGGCTGTATCCACACACCACGTGACAGCACCCCTCCATCCTGAGGTGGAAGCTTCCCCTGTTTTTTTTTTTGTTTGTTTGTTTTTTTCCTCCTCCTCCTTCTCCCCTCTCTGTGTGGAGGCGCCACAGTGAATGAGTTAGACGCTCTTCATTAATTCAAACCATATATCGCCTACAGGACGGATCCTATTAGGGTAATATGCGAGGCTCGCTGTTAATCACACGTGTTACACAGTCTGAGGACACGGAGCCGGAGAGTTAATTAAAGCTGCAGCCAGCCGGGATCTGTGCACACCGGTTTTTACCTGCATGGTGGCATGTGTCCCCTGTCATGTTGTTGTTGTTGTCCAGTTATCTTGGACAAATTCCAGCCAAAGTAGTGGTCTGAGGTAATCTTTTTTACTCATTGCCAGCAGAATATTTAGCCTCTCCTGCACTGATTGTACACTGTATGGTAAAAATACATCTCAAACACAGAAATCTGTCCTCTAAGCTCATTTAGACATTTGACATTTTTGATTTTGTTCTTAGAAAAGCTCCCACTGTTGTGTCAGTGAAACTCATCTTATCCCCTTAGTTCTTATTTGTACTGCAATACAGACTTAAGGTAATTTTGAAGTATTTCTTCATAAAGCCCTTCATATTTTAGCCTCACTCCCCCCACTTAGGTCATCATCCCCCATTTATGTCTCAAAATCAAACAAAACAGGGGTTTTTTTTGCAATTACAACATCCAGGCTCATGAACAATCTCCAGTTTCAAATTTAATTCTGTCCCTTTCTTGGCAATTTCATGTCAAAATATAAAGACTCTTCCTGAAGCTGCCCTATCTACTCTTAGTTACTTTTTATCACTCGGCTCTTTCATTTTGATCGGATGAATGATTTCTCTGAGCTTTCGCTTTTAATCTTGTGCTCTTGTAGTTTCAGCTCCAATTTGCTTTATCTGAGCTATCCTGATCATATACCTGTCTCTACACACGTTTATCCTTCATGTATACATTTACGAGGGCACTTCAAAAAGTCCTCTGCCTCACCCGAACACATCACAGGAGGAAAATTGTTCTTGCATTTTTTTTTTTTAACAAAGTCGGCTTTAACTTCTCTGTCCTTGGTCCACTGACATTCAGGCTTTGCTGTCTCTTCACATAAGAAGGTCACATCTTGAGCCTCCAGATTCTCAGCAGCATGCGTAACGTCATCATTACTCTGAAAATAGGAAGCGGGATTTCAGTTCTCGAAACAGAAGTAGACTATGCAGTTCGGGTGAGTAACGTGCACGGGGCGACAAAAACAGAAATTATGTCTCATGTGTCATAATTTTTGCTTCGTCCTCCTTGTACCTATCTGTAAGTATTTCTGTCTCTGCTGTTGTTTTCTCTCTGCAATACTTTTTTCTCTCCCCTTTACCCTCACCCAGGCAGATGTCTGTCTTCCCTGAGGCTGGTTTTGTGGAGGGACTTCTTCACTGTTGCAAATATGCTTGCTCATAGAGAAACTTATTTTGAAGCATCTCAGCCTAAATACTGAAATCATTCCGGTGCATTTGTGTTTTATTCAACCATCTATGGTTTTAGCCATGATTTTTTAAAGTTCAAACTGTAGTGTCTTATTGTGAAAATTCTAAATTGCTGAGTAAATGTACAATCATGCAGTGTTTGGACACCCCATACATTTGTGAAATATTGCATTAAGAATCACTCTGAGGTCTTCGAGTGCAATTTCTTTTAGTACAATCACAGCCTTAATACTAAACAAATCCCAAAGAAGCCATTAAAAAGTGAAAATTATTTGGTTCCATAAAAAGAAGGAATTTTCAGTATTGGGTCATTTTGGTAGAATTTAGTTTTTCTTGTTAACAATAAACAAAAAAATATCATTTGTATTTGTTTGTGTCTGTCTAATGCAGTCACACATTTTGAAACACAAAAACATGTTTCTTCACAAATATTTCATGATAATATTTGAGATTATGTAAAATTTTACAGGTGTCCGGAAACTTTTTTTCCACCACTGTATCGTATTTCTGCATTGAAAAGCACTTTGGCTGAATTTCTCCTGTTTTAAAAGAGCTGTAAGTGTTGATTAATTGACTTAATATTGAGGTTCAGGTCAGATTATGAAGGTTCAGTTATCTGCATGTGAAAAATATAATACAGAATACTAAAGAACAGAAATATACAGTAGAGTTTAGAGGAATAGAATAGAATTAATATACTGTAGTTCCTAAAGTATGAGGCTTCTAAGTGCTGGTTGCCTAACCCTGGGACATTTCTTTCAGTTAGAGATTCATTATCAAGTTACTATAATTAGCAGAAGTTCATTATTCTCTGATATTAATGCATGTGGGGCTGGTTGAAATAACTCAAGACTGATGTTCCAGTGTACTTTAAGAGGAAAAAGTGGAGAAAATCCTGCATATTCTTCTAAGATGCTGGTTCACAAAAGGTAAACAAGAAGATGCTTTTTCAAACATGTTGCTTCTGCACACATAAGAGCAAATATGTAAGATTACATATAATTAGAAAGTACAAAAGACGTCTTTAACAATCCAACAGAAGCCAGTAATGTTGACATTTGCTGCTGTAGAGCAACAGTACAGAATCACAGTTTAACAAAGCAGAAAAACACCTGGATTCAGGCATTTAAGTGGATAAAGAATTCAATAATGCTACAGGTTTATAAACCCAATCCCACAGATCATATTTAAATGTAAAATAGAGTGGATCAGAGCGATTAAAATAGACCAACATTTTCTCTTTTTTCCACTCCACCGCTGATTTCTGTCGAATAACGTAGAAAAAAATGAGTGTTCGCGACCTTTCTTGATTATAAATGCCACCTGTGTTCATTCAGACTACAAATGGAATCCAGATCAAGCTCGGCTTTTATCCCGTTCTTTGTCCCCGGCAGTGTGCTCTGAAACGTAGAGGTTTAGCTTCATGAATAAAAAGTTTGCCTCCAAGTTGCGAGCTTCTCTCCGGCTTTGTGCAGCTGTCTCCATTCTCCTTCTCATGTACCTTGAAAGGGAAACATAATGCTGCCTCTCACAATTACAGAGTCAGCAGCACTTTACTCCCAGACTCCACGTGTTTACCTACTGGACTGTGTTTTGATCGTACTGACAAGCAGCAGGTAAAAAGTGGGGCGAGGCAGGCAGAGTGAGCGGCCTGCTTAGTCAACAAAAACAGCCACTCAGACACTCAGCAGTCATTTCCCAGCTTCCTTTGGGTGAAGGTACAGGTGCATTAATAACAGGAATATCGAGAACACCCTTGACCTCGATAGCTTCTTGCTGAGAGTCGTGTCCGTTCTTTAGCAGCGTGAGTGTCCTCCATGAAAGACGCACCTTAGGCAGTTTTTTACTCTGTGTTATTTTTACAAGTTCATGTTTACCGGCAGCAGGAAAAGCAATAACAGGCATCTAAGCTATCAAATTATCTCATAGCACCTCATCCAGTGCGACCACGGTGTGTCTAAATTGCACCTCATGTTGAATATCAGCTCGCCATGCATCATCCGTACCGTAATGTGTTATTTTGCAGCACATTCAATGCAGTGTCACTGATACACTGCAGCTCCAAACCCTATCAATATGTCTTCCTGTACATTTGTATTTATTATACTAGAATTTTTGCTTGTTCAAACAGCACTGATGGATTTTAAATTCCCATACTGGAGAAGGTGAGAAATTGCTTTTGTTATGTTATTGTTATGCACAGAGACTTTATTTTACCTCAGGGCTTCTTTTTTTTAATAACCTCCAGGCCTCCAGATGAATTTACACCACTGATGAGTGTCTGGATGAAAAGAACAAAGCAGTCGCTGAGATGAGGAATCTAAATGATGCTTCACAGCAAATGAGATGACAACAAAGCATTTTGCTTTGAACGAGTCTCCATTAAGGTGGAATTGCAAATGATTACAAATAATATTTTTCATTATAGAGACAAACTTCTATAGAGTTGTTGCACCTTTTTCTGGTTCTTTGTCAGTTCTTCACGTCACTGTCTTCCTAATAAAGGTACAAAGCATCAGATGAGTCAATATATAATTGAGGGACTTCCCGCAATTATTTATTGGTATGTCCAGAAAGACTTGAAAATCATCCAAAACTACGGAAAATTAGTCCAGAATGATGTGAAATTTGTCCTAAATGACTCAAAAATTATCCCAAAGGCACAAAAATGATCCAAAATGACGAGAAAGGAGCCAACCTGACATAAAACGTGTTGAAAATTACTTGAAAATTATCCAAAATTACTCAAAAATTGTCCGAGTCAATATATAATTGAGGGATTTTTGAAGTTTATGGGATATATCTTGCATATATTTTTATTAAAACTTTAAAAAGAAATGTTATGTTCATTATGATCATGTCTTTACAAATTCCATAATTATTTATGATTGAAACAATCACTTATTAATAAATAATGACTGGACATCATTAATATGTCAACTAAATAACCGTCCCAATTTAATAATAACCACCTTCTAATTAGCTGAACAATAATAAAATGAGCTCATTCAAAAATAGTTTTGATTGTGTTCTTTTTAAGTTGAGATAATCATGACACATATTTCTTTTTTGGCATTATATCAAATTTTTTATGAAAAATAACAAATTGTATCTGTGTCCGAGAAATCACTTTTAACTAAATTCCTCATTGCAAAAACACCTCTGAAGGAAGTGTGTTAATTCCAGATCACATGACCTGCTCCATATGATGTCATTTCCTCCTGAAGAAAAGACTGGCAAGACTCCAAGGCTTTCTGAGTTATTTAATATAAAGTAGTGTGTGAGTCAAGAGTGGATTTATGGCATGTCAACAGGTTTACTACAATATCTTTTTTTTTTTTTTTTTACTCAGTAGTATATATAATATTTAGAAGAATCTTTGTGTAAAAATGCCATGTGGTGTTTGGTTAGAGGTGATCATGTTGATTTTAGGCCTGAAAAATGTCAACTATGATACAAAAAGTCCCGCAACTATATATTGACCCAGATATACTGTTTCAAGGTTGCAGATACATTTTCTTGAACAACGTGAAACTTAAATCATGTAAGTTAAGTCACATTCTGTAGTAAATTACAGGTATACGTGCAGCTCTGAATGCAGTTTATGCATCCTTTCCGACCTCTCTTGCAAGACTGACTCTGTGTCCTAAAATATTTGACAAAACTGCAGCCAATAAAAGTAAAACTTTCATCTTTAAGCAAAACAAATATTAATTTTATAATGTTGCTGTTTTGTATTAAAAATGTATTTTACAAACACCTTTCAGGACTTCTCCAGAACTTTATAATGTGTACTTTGGAGTCTTAAAGTGCTACTTTTTTTTTTTTTTTTTTTTTTTTTTTTTGCTTAGAGATAATTTAGGGCGCGTTAGAATTTAGTCACTTCAGTGTAATTAACTTTTAATGTCCCTGACAGCTTGAAAGTTCAATGGACAAAAAAATCACACCATGTACTTAAGAAATAAATGATTTAAACACACACACACACACACACACATGCACAAGAAAGCACCAAAAAATGATGATTTCTCTAACTTTTCTACGTAAGAGAGGCTAAAACATTCAATAAGGATTATATTTACTGTCTTCTTCTGCATTTTTGTGCTTTGATTTATTTCTATCTGTGACCATAAAAGCTTTTCAACCAGAGCTGCTGCTGTTCACGTAACACAAATTTAGTGGTAAATATTACACATAATCATTATCCTATGTAAACTGGTAGACATCTAGAAATGGCTGAAAAATAAATAAATAAATTTGACATTACAACCCTAAAAAGTTTCTGTTAATTTTCAGCCTCACAAACGGCCCAGACCTTCCTCTCCTGACTCAGTCTTCTGTGTGAGCCATTAAGCCACCACATCTTTCTCCCAGTGTGGACTTTTTGTGCTCTCTCACCTGATCAAGTTTGAGAAGACCCGCATGCATATTTTAAGCCTGAAAGCAGAAACGAGGGGAGATGCAGAAGTCAAATTTCTGAAAGATTATTATGGAATTTTTGTCCAACGATGCCAATAAATGAGCGGGCACTCCAGCTCTAATATGCTAAAAGCAGTAGGGACGAACATTTAAGATATTTTTAAGACCAACATCATTTGCAAATCTGCTCTACGGGCAAAAGCCTTTGAAGCTTTCAGAGGGAAACCAGACTTCTGCTTAAAGCATTCAGATTTATGTGGAGTCTATAGAGCTTTTTATATGTGTGAACCTTGGCTCAACTTTAAAATACATTTTTATGTCACGGCAAACCTTTTTTTAAAAAAACTATAACTGACATTGTCGGTCTTCTGGATGTGGTATCGTATTTTTATACTGTTTTATACTTGCTTTGCAAGTTGAGTGATTTTAAATTCAGTTCTCATTGAGGATAACGGCCTCTTTCCACCATCATTTGCATTTACTGTTGAACCAGTCAGTCTATTTCACCGTCTTGTTGAACACAATGTAGAACACAACACCATCTGTAACACGGTAGGAACGCAAAGAAAATAGCACTTAGCAGACACACATCTACCTGTTGAAAAGTGCAAATGTAGAACGCACTTGTTTGTACTGTCGTTGGTCCTTTTGTGTCTATTTGTTCCTGCATTTTGTCCAGATCTTTCTGCAACATTTGGCTGATTTTTCTGAAGGACATTAAGCTTTTTGATTGTTTTATAGTAAATAAATGTCATAAAGGTTTGGGTCGAGGCGGATTTGTCTGGCCAACAATATTGTCAAGTGCAGCTTCTGTCTGTGCTTCACTCTTTACTGTTTTTTCTTTACCTGCCTGTGAACTTTGCTGTGGTTGTTCCTAAGTCAACATTTTCACCAGTCAGCATTTGACCTACACATGATGTCATCAATGAGAGACAACACATTGGCTTTCTGGAGGCCTGGTGCAATATAGAATTTGTAATATTTGTCCTCAGCTGTAAGTCAGTCACTCAAACTCTAAAACAACAACAACAACAACAAAAATCTTAGTTGACAAGAATAATTAAATTATCTTAGACTGTTATCATTACTTAATCATTACATTAAAAACTGCATACTGAATGAACAAAATTCTTTGCAGTGTGCAAAGTAACCATCAAATCATGCGTTAAGATCTGATGTTGGTTCCCTGTCTTGTTTCTCTACTAAATCACCCACAGGAAAGTCAAAAATCTATTTACAATTTGTTTTTGCTGCCACAGATAATAAGAAAAAAAACATATAAAGTACAATTTATGACAAATGCTAACATTAGAGGCGAACCTTCCTTTAAGTTTTTGCAGACAGTATTCAGGTTTTGGACCTTTTAACCACTTCAACAGAACATAAATGTTAATAATTCCTTGTTAATGTTTGTATATGTTCAATTTGAGAAGCTTTGTTTAAGTAAAACTACAAAAAAGGACAGATTACTAAAACAGAGACATCATTGAGTAGCTTGAAGGCCAGCAAGGACAGCAATGAACAGAAAACACACAAAAGTGCTTTAGGAAACAGTCTTTGAAGGCTTTTGAGATTCACCAAAACCTCAAAGTCGCCAGCCTCCATTGTTCTGGGAATTAATTAAACATGATTTATTTAGCTGTGAGTCATATGGACACTGGATACCTGACTTGAGTGAGAAGTTTGCCCTCCAGCAGCATTCTGCACCTGTTTTCACTCCAATTCCTCCTCTCATGTCCCTGATACCTGAATCCGGAGAGCTTTTAGGCACGTCACACCTGACAGAAGACCCATTTGTGTTGAGCTGAAGATTTACTGGCAATCTGGTTTAAGAGGCATGCCCGCACGCTCTCTGGATTTTGACTCTCAGGTTTCAAGAAGTTTATTTCCACCAGCAGAATGATGTAAAGCTGCTGGGCTGATTTGTTTATAAATTTGTCATTTGCAATGTGGAGAATAGTCGGCAGCCCTGCAAGCATCGGGACAAATTCACAGCCTAATTGGTCCGACTGCGACTTCATGCTCAAGAGTGTTTTATGACTAGAGGAGTCTGAGGACAAATGTGAAATACAAAGCGTGCTTTCAGATTCTCAGTGACGTCAACAGCCGAGAAGATTTACTGGTTACTTCACAGAAACATATTTGACATTTCTGAATGTTATTATTAACATCAATACCTGCAAGCTTCTTTTATTAAACTTGTTTTGTTTTCAGCTGTGCCGGTCTGTTTCCTGTCGCTGCAGATTAAAAAATGATCCGGTGTGACTGGCACTTTGGAGACAACTTTGACAAGCTCGGCATATTTATCTTTGAATTTCGGGTGTGTACGTTGGGGTGTGTTTGTGTGTCTGACAAGGACGAGCTGAACACATGAGACTTTTGTCATCTCGTGTAATTATGGTTACAGAAATGCACTGTGGCATTGCTCCAGTACTTCGGTATTAACATACTGCTTTGAGCTCAGCTACCTAGATGAGGGTTTATCCCAAAGTGTGACATCTTTCACCTTTGTTGTCCTTTGATCTTTTTCTGGTCTGTAATCCATCATCCGTTCACATCTTATCCACCTACAGACGACAAAACAGAAGCAGACTCCTGCAGCTGGATGCAGAATATAAAAAGAAATTCTCTTTAACATTTATCAAAGGGCAGATAAAATCCAAAATGTTAAATTAAGCTTTTAGGAGCTAATCTGGCAGAGAGGTGATGTTAATTTTTGAATCTTACAGAACCCGTCCACAGAAATGTTGGCGGTAGATATTTCAATTCAGCTTCATTCGGTTTTATTTATGTAGAGTCAGTTTGCAACAAAGGTCATCCCAGAGTGCTTCACATACTAAGGTGAAGATATTACAATAAAGTTAGAAACCCAACAAATCCAAATACGCCCTTTGAGCACCTCTAAAGCAACAACAGGGAAGAAAAAACTCCCCTTTAACAAAAAGAAACTTCCGGCAGAACCAGGCTCTGGTAGGGCAGCTATCTGCCTCGACTAGTTGGGGTGAGGGTGAAAGGTGAAGACAGAGGAGGACATTAAATATTGTTGAGGTTGCTCAGATCAGAAATGTGTAGCTCTGGAGACAAACACTGTTCAGAACAACCAGAATCACATTTTATTTCTCGTAAAATCGGACGCCACCAAACGGTTTCTTTCTTTTCTTTCCTTCTTTTATTTTGCAGTTAGATGTTTTTAATTCAGCAAGTGGTAGCAAAGTAACAGGTCTACAAGACGGCAATTTCACAAGTCCATAAGTTAATGAGTAATGAATAGGGTGATAAACCTTCAAACAAAACACAGAGGAAGAACGTTCACATTATTGCAACTCATAGCAAACAGAATCAAACATTCCTTATATGCAACAATTTCACCTCAATGACAATTGTTGTCTTACTCACTTTGTTTGTCACTTTTCACATAAACCTGAAGCAAACAAATTATAGCATGACTAATTTTTAACTTAATTATGTGCCACATGGATTTTCCTGCATTGTAAAAGACGCCAGGTGTGCAAATTTATATGATCTACCATTAACCCTGTAGACCTCAGCTTGAGAAACTGTTTCATGTTGAAGTTATGAAGAATCTCGGGTAAAACGTCTTCAACTCTGAGTCCTCTGCTCAAATCCAATGGAAAAGTCACAATTTATTTCATTCATGGGACTTTCATTTCAGCTGAAATTACATTTGCGAGGTGTCGGTTGCTGTCGAACCAGGTCTGGTGTTTCTGAAAATATTCAGCCAAGAGGAGAAGTTGTAAAAGCATTGCATGGTGTAAGTCTCCTTGACTGGACTACAGTTCACACTCACATAATGAGAATATAGCACGTGTGTGTGCGTGAACCTGAAAAGCTCCTTGTAAAGTGAACCTGTGAGCCATTCATTATTCATTGCGATCAAGCGTTGCCATGACTCTCCGTCTGCTTGGGAGAACCTCACAAGTTTGGCACGACTCCTTGAGCGTCTGCTTCTGCTGCCAAGTGTTTCTCTGAGTTCAGACTCAGAAAAACACAGTGTTTCTTAAGAGACACATGCCGAGAATATTAACTGTGCTACTGCCATCTCATGGCAAATCTGAAGACAAAGCAGGGAATTGAAGAACAGATAGAGGGATCCTGTCTTTTGATTCATCGGCTCACTGTACAGCAGAAGAATACGAAGAAGTTACACATAACAGTCGAGAAGATATGGATGAAGGTTCAACGATCACTTATTTCAATGTTATTTAAAGGTTAAGATGACAAACCCACACATTCAAAATGTTTTTTTTTAGAATGTGTTGGATATATATTTAATCTCAATAGCGGATGAAAATCCAAAAAGTTTGCAGACGTTCTGTTTGAGGCTCAAACTCTAAATGCTTGGATACCAGTAAATGTCACTCTGTACTGGGAAAATGAATAACGGCTCCTATGAAAATGCTAAGCGGCATTCAGTTTGTTTTGAATGTCTGCATGAAGAAAGTTTTGAGACAGTTTAGTTGCTGTTCTCCAGTGAATTCATTTGGCAATTCTATTAAACTGGAGGTCTCACAAGAGACAGATTAAAACAAGACCTTGTCTCCAGCTCTGCAGGCGTCTCTATCAGGTTGTCCTCAGGCACACCGCAGTGAAATAGTGTAAGAATAATACGGCAAGCTGCTTTGTGTGTTATCTCAACATATTATTTTGCTTTTTGTGTCATTTTGACATTAAATCTAACAATGTAGCATCGATACTCACTCTCTAACTTTAACGTGTAGACATGATACGCAAAATGTGTGTGAAGTGATGTGCTATTTATTTATAATAATATGAATAATTATTAATATTGATGTACTGCTATTATAACAATTAATAATAGTAGTACCAATAGGTGAAGGGTTTAGTTCAGGCAACTGGACTTATTCTTGTGATCTTGAAGACGTAGTGCCACTACCGGTAGTGGTAATAGTAATATTAGTAGTAATGGTGGTAGTAGTAGCAGTAGCAATCGTGGTGGTTGTGGTAGTAGTAGTAGTGTTGGTAGTGGTAGTAGTGTTAGTGGAAGTTGTAGTGGTAGTATTGGTGGTGGTGTGGGTGGTGGTAATAATAGCGTTAATAGTAGTGGTGGTGGTAGTACTTACAGTTGCGGTAGTCAGTAATTATCGTAGCACTGACTTTAATGTGCTCACGATGCTAAAGGAAAGGTCAGAGGATCGTTAGAATCATTAGATTTTATCCTCAGGGCATCATACAGCACTTCATAGGATCTGTGCTGTAGTTGCTGAGATATTTTAATCTGGACTGAAGTAATTGATCGACCGACCAACTGTCTCTGGATTAATACCGATAGCCTGCTGACGCACAGCTAAGTTAGCATTTGTGCTGCTGTGCTTTAAGCTAAATATTAACGTCAGCATCCTAATATGCTTACAGGGATGATGTTAACATGTTTGTTTTGAAGGTTTAATGTTACCATCTTGATTTACCATGTTAGCATGCTAACATTTGGCAGTTAGCACGAAACATGAGCTGCTAACAGCTCAGCTCGGTACACGTATCCTCACCACTACTGAAAAACAACATGTTATCCGTAACAGTAGGAGAGATGTGTTGTTTCCTCTTGCAAAAGTGACTTACTTTTGTTTTTGGGACAGAAATCTTTACAGTTTTTAGCCAGATGTGTTGAATCATAATGCCAGGCACTAAGTGTTTCTCTGACAGTTTTTTAGCTAGCAATAAAAGCGTTGATGTTCAGCTGGCCTTTGTTAGTATTATTGCCATTACTAGGTGACTAAAAATAAGAATTCACCTCATCTAGAGATAGTTTCAATAGTACGTGAGATTTTTGTATGTTTCTATGGTTTTACAACAGAGGCTTTAGTTTGGCTCTGGGTGTTTCCTTTTCAGACGTTTTTCCATTTCCTCTCTCTGTATAGAGGCTATAAAACCAGTCATCCAGGTGCAGCACATTCCGAAGTTCCCATTTATAATCTCTATCTAGTCTTTTTTTCCTCCTCAAACACAATGAAGTATACTTCATTGTGTATATACAATAAGTAATATATTTCCTGATTTCAGGGCCTCGCTTTCCTCTCCTCCCATTCTGTGGTTTTTTGGACTCTTTTCAGCTCACCAGCATTTCTTCAGTGTGTCTAATGAGCTGCCTGGAGGAATTCAACCAAACTAGTCCTTTTAGCATATTTTACACACAGAGACAATTCAGACACCAAACCAAATTTAAACTGCTAATATCATTTAAAAGCACTATATGGTGACAATCCGTTTTATTGTGTTTTGTGGTGTAAAGTAAGAACTGTTAGTATGTATGCTGCATTTCAATACTGCCATAAATCTGTTCTCATTTATTTTTCTATTTCTGCTGTCAGACAACAGAAAAAGTATGAAATAGTGATGAAACACAGCATATTAAGGCTGCACAGTAAGCAGCTGTCACTAAATGGAAAATTTCCAGCTCTGCAGTGCTAAAATACTGATTTTAAAAGCGGAACATCATCTTAGAAAATCACAATACACAAGTTAAAGACAATAACTGTGCTGTGAATTTAGTGATATTTCAGTGTAAAATGATTGCATAGTAAGAAATGTACATCTATGTCTACCATGTGGTCAATCGCATATGCAGAGAGAGTGTTATTCCTGAAGTGGGCGGGGCCAGCAGCCCACTTAGAACAGGACTGAAACCACAGATTAAACAGTCATACTAAAATGAATGATCTTTGTAGTGTTTTGAGATTAAAAACTGAAAGGCACGCTCAAGGCACATGTGAGACTGTCAATAATTTGACAAGAAAGACCACAATGTGACAGCTTTAAAATAGAAACACGTGTCTTGGTCTGCATAAACGCAAGAAAACACACACTGATTGTTCCCTTCGTTCTCAGAAATGGAAATTTTTTTAAAAGGAAAATCAAAGAGACCGCGAACAGTTTAACACATCAACACATTGTCACAGATGCCTTTTCTTAACATTTATATTGCTTAAAGAAACAGCTTATTTATTATATTTAGTTATTTTGCATGTTATTCGCTCATGCTTTCTGATTGGCTTTTGGGATGGCAGTATAATTGGTCTGTCCACAACTTTGGTCCAGACTCAGATAACTCAACTAATCTAAAAATTAGACATATATACACACGTGGACAAAATTGTTGGTACCCCTCAGTTAAAGAAGGAAAAACCCACAATTCTCACTGAAATCACTTGAAACTCACAAAAGTAACAATAAATAAAAATTTATTGAAAATTAAATAATCAAAAACAGCCATTATTTTTGAATTGTTGATTAACATAATTATTTAAAAAAACAAACTAATGAAACAGGCCTGGACAAAAATGATGGTACCTCTATAAAAGATTGAAAACTATTTGACCAGAGTGACATGATTAACTCAGGTGTGTCATTTAATTGACATCACAGGTGTTTCCAAACTCATAATCAGTCAGTCTGCCTATTTAAAGGGAGACAAGTAGTCACCCTGCTGTTTGGTGAAAAGGTGTGTACCACACTGAACATGGACAACAGAAAGCGAAGGAGAGAATTGTCCCAGGACATCCGAAAAAAAATTATAGACAAACATCTTAAAGGTAAAGGCTATAAGACCATCTCTAAACAGCTTGAAGTTCCTGTGACAACAGTGGCTCATATTATTCAGAAGTTCAAGACCCACGGGACAGTAGCCAACCTCCCTGGACGTGGCCGCAAGAGGAAAATTGATGACAAATTGAAGAGACGGATCGTTGGAATTGTATCCAAAGAGCCCAGAGCAACCTCCAAAGAAATTAAAGGTGAACTCCAAGGCCAAGGTACATCAGTGTCAGATCGCACCATTCGTCGTTGTTTGAGCCAAAGTGGACTTCATGGGAGACGACCAAGGAGGACACCACTGCTGAAAAAAACTCATAAAAAAGCCAGACTGGAATTTGCAAAAATGCATGTTGACAAGCCACAAAGCTTCTGGGAGAATGTCCTTTGGACAGATGAGACCAAACTGGAGCTTTTTGGTAAGGCACATCAACTCTATGTTCATAGACTCAAAAACCAAGCATACGAAGAAAAGAACACTGTCCCTACGGTGAAACATGGAGGAGGCTCAGTAATGTTTTGGGGCTGCTTTGCTGCATCTGGCACAGGGTGTCTTGAAAGTGTGCAAGGTACGATGAAATCTGAAGACTATCAAGGCATTCTGGAGAGAAATGTGCTGCCTAGTGTCAGAAAGCTTGGTCTCAGTCGCAGGTCATGGGTCTTCCAACAGGACAACGATCCAAAACACACAGCCAAAAACACCCAAGAATGGCTGAGAGAAAAGCGTTGGACTATTCTAAAGTGGCCTTCTATGAGCCCAGATCTGAATCCCATTGAACATATGTGGAAGGAGCTGAAACATGCCATTTGGAGAAGACACCCATCAAACCTGAGACAACTGGAGCTGTTTGCTCATGAGGAGTGGGCCAAAATACCTGTTGACAGCTGCAGAACGCTCATTGACAAATACAGAAATCCTTTAATTGCAGTGATTGCCTCAAAAGGTTGTGCAACAAAATATTAAGTTATGGGTACCATCATTTTTGTCCAGCCCTATTTCATTAGTTTTTTTTTTTAAATAATTATGTTAATCAACAATTCAAAAGTGATGGCTGATTTTGATTATTTGATTTTCAATAAATTTTTATTTATTGTTACTTTTGTGAGTTTCAAGTGATTTCAGTGAGAATTGTGGGTTTTTCCTTCTTTAACTGAGGGGTACCAACAATTTTGTCCACGTGTGTACATTCATGGTGCCCAGCGGATGAAAGCAGCTGAGGCGAATCCCTACAAAGAGCTAGACATTTTGTTTTGGGATGAACTCCCATCAATGTTAGAGACTCACGGTGCTGAGAGGATGAAGCTCAGTGACTGAGTTCCACTTATAAATAACTCTGTATTTTTAAACTTCCTGCGAGTAGAGGTCAACAATCAGCCCTTTGGAGTGCAGTTTGTGCAGCATCAGCCGCTTTCATTTGAATAAGGCTTACTTTTGTGTGTAATTTGGTACAGATGATATGTAAAAATGACTTACAGCGCCTCTGTTTTATGCGCTGTCAGCCATTCCGCCTTTTGTCAAGCTGTAAATAGAGCCTCGCTGGCAGCCGCAAAGTCTTTCATCTCCTGCAGGAAACAGTCCTCCTGACAACTTTTTAGAAGTTTCAATCTCTCAGTGGTCTGTCTGGAGTGCGCTGTCATTTAAAGCTGACAGCAGTTCCTTCCTGGAGCTCAGCTGTGTGACATCTGGCTGGATAGTCTGTCTGACACGGAAGGATACCACAGGAGGTTTCTGTTTTCATTAGAATCAGGTTTGGGTGTTCAGCGATCACAAGCAGCACTTTGGATAAATCTGCCACAAGTCCCAAGCTGCTGTGCGGGGTTAACAGAGGAATTCATGTATCTTAAAGGAGTAGTTTGACATTTGGAAAAATACACTTCATTTTCTTGCCTGGGGTTCAACAAGAAAGTCAGCGCTTCTCTACTGCCTGCATCCGTTTAGTACAAATTAGCACAAAGACTGCAAATCGGGGGAAACCTGGCTCTGTATTGTTTTTCGTTAAACACAAATTGCAAAGTGTAAAATCCACATTTGAAGTTGGTTTATTCGATGATCAAACACGGTAACTTTCTGGAGTTGGCAAGAACTTTCCAGGATATCTCTGTTCCTGAGCACAAACAACATGTACAACATTAGTTTATACATTTGCTTTTTATTTCACATTGAATAAATGTAGTGCGTGTTAATTGGTGAGCTTTGAAGCTGCCCTGATGCTGGTTGTACCTTCATGTTCAATGAACAAGCATGAGTGAGAACTTCTCATCTATGTGAATATATTTACTGTGAAGAAAAATTACTCGATCTCCCCTTACTGAGGGATTTCCTTGCAGCTTTTAGTGGAAGACATCCCAGAATGTCATGCAGGTTGAATCTGTCAACCACAGTCACCTTCAATTTTTTATTCTAATTTATTTTTTATTCTTTATTTTACCAGGTAAGATCAGTGGAGAACAATTTCTCGTTTACAGTTATGACCTTTCAAGAGGCCCCAGCGGGAAGAAAGAAAACAAATAAACAATACATATATACAAAAAAGACACACAAGTGTTTAAACATAGATTAAAAACACTCTAAATTAAAGCTAGCAATTTAATGACAACATTCAGCATGTGCAGTGGTCAGCCAGGGTCTGCTGCAGCTTCTGCTTAAAAAATGAAGTTGCAAAACTTATGTCACCTTAAATTATCCTATAGATTATCACCTTTGAACCCTGTTCCTATTTGCTTCTTCCAATCTGAGGCTGTAAGCATGTTTAAACCCTCTCTGTCCCTATTATGGCCCTGAGAAAAGCAGCTGCTGTTGGTTATGATTAGATATTGTCTAGTTGACATTCTTGAGCAGACAAGTTGTCTAAACATGGCGTTCCTCCCAACTCCTTAAATACCCAAGATTGAAGAGAAGCCTCAGAACTGGTGCTGGCAATGCTCACATGAATGTCCTTCTTTGTTGTATCACTTCTCTTAATGTCAGCAAACTTTATTCTCAACCTAAGCCATCTGAGTCTCCAAAGTGTGTCTGAGTCTTCCCTAACATTTACCAAAATGATTATGGATCTGTTTGCTTCTGTATGTTGTATTTTTGGGGCATATTTTCCCCCAAAGCATCGATGAGATGACTGTGCAAAAAGATTGGTTAACAAGTAAAGAAAAACTGGGGCAGAGGATGATGTTTTGTTAGAAACTTATGGTAATTTCGGCTTAACTTTTATCCATGCCTACTGTGCAGAGGGACACCGTCACATGTCCTGGAGGCTTTCGAATTTTCCACCTTTGAAATATCTCAACATAACTGCTTCATTTCAAAAACACTAAGTGAGATCTTGAAGGCTTCAGTACAGGTTCATAATCATGTCTTTGGGTCAGTCGGTGCAAGTTTCCCAAAGCTTTTAAAAAGATTGCAAGACAATAACTTTTTTTTTTTTTTTTTTTACAGCAGTCTGCCCAGAGTCTGTCATCACTGGACAGAATCCTTAAACAAACATAAACCAAATGCAGACAGCTCATTTAACTGGACAAATCTAAGTTACTCATACAGACACACACACTCATTCGCCAAATATGGTGGCTGCTTCACTGCTTTGTCTCCGTCCATCATGTATTGTCTTTGGCCTGATTTGAAAGTTAATCATTTCAGTGCTCAGTTAAATGTAGTCTGAGTGACCTGACAAAGATTCCTCACTTGAAAACGACAGACGCCAGCTATGCCCGAGTACCTAACACTCCTGGTAGGTGACATTTGGAGTCATTTTATTTCTCTGCACATCATTTTCACTCCTCTTAGGTGAAACCAAGGTTCAACACACATATACTACACTTATTTAAAGTAATATTTCAGTGATTTTTCCAACATGTAATGTAAACTTTGATTTTATCTGACACGACTGATTTAAAACAAAATGTCTACATAGCATGCCTTTGTCTTTTTCTATTCTGCAGATAAACTGTCCACTTGTAATTGCTATCATTTTTATTGCTGGTATCGGTGGGACATTTCATTTTGGATACTGTGTATCTGTGATGACCTCCCCCTCTGGTGTAAGTGGAACTGCTCCAAAAAATCTGTGTAAAATCTAACAAGTTTAAATACAGTCATGGAAAAACAATTAGACCACCTTTGTTTTCTTCTATTTCTTGTTCATTTTAATGCCTGTTACAACTAAAGGTACATTTATTCTGACAAATGTAATGATAACAACAAAAATAGCTCATTAGAGTTTAATTTAAGAGCTGATATCTAGACATTTTCCATGATTTTCTTGATAATGACCAAAATCCCTTAAGGTATTCCATCAATAGCTATGGCACTGGACTTCCAAAAACAGCTTTTAGGCATTCCATGTTTTCTTTTCTCTCTGTTTTAGTCTCATGATTCACACAGGAGTTAGTACTGATTGCCTAATCATTGTTTTTGATGACTGCAGCCATGCGTCTCGGCATGTTCTCCACCAGCTTCTGACATTGTTCTGCTGCCACAGCAGCCCATTCCTGTTGCACAAATTCAAACTAAATTGCTTTGTTTTTGGGCTTGTGGTTCTCCATTTAGGATTTCATGACTTTCCACAGGTTTTCAGTTGGATTTAGATCTGGTGATTGAGCAGACCAAAACATGGTTCCAATGTTCTGGTTCTCCATCCAGGCTTTAACTGACCTTGCCGTGCGATAAGAGACATTGTCTTGTTGGAAAATCCAGTCATTGGAGGCAGGAAAGAGTTTTCCAGCTGATGGAAGAAGACTGTTTTCAAAAGTAGTCCTGTACATGATCTGGTTCATCTGCCCTGGTCCACCCATCCTGAAACAACCCCAGATGGTCACTGATCCACCCCCATGTTTTACTGTAGGGGCAGATAGTCTGGTTTGTAGCTTCTCCAGGCTTCCTCCTAACCAGTAAGTTGGCTGGAGTGGACATCAAGTGAAAATTGGATTAATCACTGAAGAGAACCTTAGCCCAATCATCAACAGTCCAATCCTTGTGATCCCAGCAAAGAGTAACCAGGCTTTCCTCTGACTTTCTTTGATGAAGGGATTCTTCCTGCCCTGTGTGACTTCAGATTAGCGTCAAGAAGTCGGTTTCCAACTTACCTTGCTGAACAAATCATTTTTCCACAGTGTCCACTCATTTTTATGGTCCCTGGAGGTCTGATGATGATTCCTAACACAGGAACGGATGAGTGACGTTCATCTGATTGATGGTCATCTGATGTTGGGCTTGTTTTTTCTTGGTGTAATAAACGACTGTCTTGGAGATTTTCACTTTTTTCACTACCTGCCTCTCACTCATGCCAATTTCTAGCAGTGCCAAGATGTCTGCCTTTGTGGCTTTAGTTTTAGGCGTTACGTGAGAGCTGAAAACTTGTGAGTCATGCTACAGCTTGAATGTCAGCAGGAAACCACTGTAGGCCTTTGTATGTACAGTGCTGCTGATGACATGAAATGGCCTCTTATATATCCTGGGAATACAATTAAGCTTAAGTATGTCAAATAGGACATAAAGTATTATGGAATCAGCTTCATTTTTGTCGTGTTCATTGTATTCTTCAGGTAATATACCTTTAGTTGTATCAGGCTTTAAAATGAACAAGAAATTAAAGAAAACAAGGGTGATCTAATAATTTTTTCCATGAGTGTAGCAACAAAATGTGTCCATCAGCCACATTAAGTACTGTATAGTACTTTTGTAACTCTGTGTAACTGTACATGTTGTTGTTGCAGTTCATAAAGGAGCTGGTGAACAAAACATGCATTTATAGATACAACCTCTCCCTGGAGCAGTGGCATCTCTCCCTCATCTGGTCCTTCACTGTGTCTATTTTCTGCATCGGGGGTTTAATAGGAGCTCTGGTGGCCGGTTCACTGATCTCAAAATTTGGCAGGTTCGTGTACATGAACATAAAAATCCCAACTTCTATTAATCTATTAAAGAAACACAGAATGAAATGTTTTAGTGTCAGTTTTTTTTTCTCCAAGCAAAGGCCTCTAAGTCTCTGTTCCCCACAGAAAGCGATGCCTTTTGCTCAACAACTTCATGGCTATAGCTGGAGCTGTGTTGATGCTCTTGAGCCAAACAACCATGTCTTTCGAGATGATCATGGCGGGACGATTTCTCTACGGCCTCAATTCAGGTAAACCTCATTAGCTGTCCCTTTTTTTCGGCTGCTCCATCACTCTTGTCTCCACATTTCAGCCTACAGACGATCGATTTCTATTTATACTTGTGACTGTTGTATTTCTAAGACCTCTCAGTCATCTGTCTCACAGTTATTGATCCATACTGAATGTACGATTCCCCCGTGTACGCCTCCAGGAGTCGGCCTTTCTGCTCACACCATGTACCTTCTCGAATGCGCTCCCAAGCAGCTGAGAGAAACGGTGGGTGTGACCATCGCTAGCTTCATCTCCTTGGGGAAGTTCAGCGGTCAGCTGTTGGGGATCAGGTGAGGAAGCAGCCGTCATCTATACTGTGTAGAGTCAAGTATGGGTCAAATGGGGTAGAAGGTTCAAATGACAACGATCTCCTACAGACCTGTGGTGTAGGACCCCTATGCAATATTGATATGTACTGGGACAAAATCCATTTATAGATACAGAATAAAAGAAAATAAAATGACAGAAAAAAAACTAAATAAAGTCATGATGATATTGTAAATCTCGTATTGTCATTTAGCTGTCCTGATAACTCTGTTTACAGTAACCTGTTACAACCATCTTATGAATAGTTTGACAAAATATCTGATGATTGGCAAATTACAAGTGGAGCTCATCAATATTTTTGTGGAAACAAATCAAGTTTATATTATAATCCTTGCAAAAAAGTGAAAAGAAAAATCACTTACAGTGCCTGTTGACAGTGTTCACCCTCCTGGATATATTCACTTTTAATTGCTTTTCAACAATGAATAATGGCCAGTTTAATTTGGCTTTTTTGACAAGTATTTACAAAAAAGACTCTTTTGTATCCAAGTGAAAACAGATTTCTTCAAAATGTACATAGAAATAAAATGTAAAATAGGTGATTGTGTAAATAATAGATGCACTTTTGGCTGCGTTTACAGCACTGAGCCTGTGTGATTACATCTCAGGACACTGTCATTTTATCCAATTCTTATTTGCAAAACTGCTCAAGCTCTGTCAGGTTGCACAGGGATCTATTATATATAGATATATATTTTAATTAATTGACATTACTTTGTAGAAATGTACTACTTTTTGTAGGTGCTATATCCTTGAAAAATGACTTTTACCCATTTTTTCGGTCTCTGAACACAGAATACGTCAAATTTGAAAAAAAAAAATCAGTTTGTCCACCCCTGTAGCCCAGAGTGAAATATCTTAACACCTATTAAATGAATTGCATTGATGTTGTTATTGCTCCAGCAATTCTCTAATTTTTCATGTAGCATCGTCAAATTTTACATTTTAACGTTCGTTCTCTACTTTACTACCAGCTACTTGAAGAAAATAATGAGCACCACTCGCCTTGAATGCAAATTGCTTACCTTGAAATAATAACACTTAAATACTGTGTGTGTATTAGCTCTCTTAATGCACGCTTCCGTGTTGTGTGATCCAACATCATGGATGCTTCAGGTTATCATGTCTTTTTGCTGAGTGTCTGAAAACAAACTGACACAAAACACCTTTAAACACATCTCACCTCATTGAAATTTGAAATTGTTTGTTTCTTATATTTCCTGTAAATTGCATTAATGTCTAATTAATTTCTGGCTTTCAGTTCTTGTGGTATGACTGCTTACCTGTCTGGCCCAGAAAGTTTCTCATCTGGGTTGCACACAAATTTAACTCCCTTTCCTGAGCCCTGGGATCTATGATGGAAATCTTTGGAGCTGATGGAAGAAGGTTCAGATATTTTATTGAAGCTCGATATCGAGAACATCAGAGATGAGCAAGACAACTTATCTCTGTGCAACGCCACCCAATTTTAAAGGTTACCTTCCCAGCGGGGCACATTTCCACCCGTGAAAAACTTCCTACGTGTCTTAATCAGAATGTTCTTCATGGATTGCCACCAGCATACATATGCGAAGTTTCTGTCCTGAACTTTAAAGTCGCGCTGAACATTTCACGCAATATTTTCCCAAACTCATAACACAGGGCCCCGGTGTTACGACTGTTTATTCCCTCGACTGGAGGCTCAGCCTGTCGTATCTTTACGACCTTGATTGTTTATGGCAGCTGCTGTTAGGTATCAGGTCAGCTTGACTTTACTGAGGATAGCTGAGTCTTTGCAGCGAACACAGAGACAGACAATGAGCTACTGCTTTCAGAGTTTACTTAGGTGACCTATGAAAGCTAACCCAAAAATGGAAATATCCCTTCACTGGAACAATTTACAAAAACAAAAAAGAAAAGGGTAAAAGCCAATTGTCCTGTTAATAATTTAGCAGATGTATCTACTGTATGCAACAGAAGTAAATCCACCCTTTCACAGGGTCACTTAACCCTGATGCTGTCCTTATTTATGGGCACCAAAAAATATTGTTTCCTCGTCTGAAAAAATTCCAAATAATCAGCAGAAAAATTCCCCAAATTTCTGAAAATGTCCAAAACCTTCAGAAGGAAAATTCCTATAATTCTTCAGAAGTTTCCCTTAAAAAAACACCCAAATTTGGCAAGGAAATTCTAGTAAATATTTTCAAAAATGAGTAAAAATCTTCCAAAGAAATCCTTAAAATATCTAAAGTGATTACAAACAAATCAGTAAAACTTCTAATACTTTCTTTAAGAACATTCACAAAAAAATCAACCAAAATCCAGCGAAATTCACTGGATTTTGGTTGATTTTTTTTGTGAATGTTCTTAAGAAATATTTTTAACATTTCTTTTTTTCCCACCAAAAATGTTCAAAGATTTCCCAAACATGTTGAAAATGTGGACATCAGAAGTTTCACTGTGAAAATATATTTTTTTCCACCACATTTTCAAACTTTAAAATGGGCCAGTTTTGACCAGCAGGATAACACGAGGGTTAAATATCAAATAATGGCTCTAATTTTAAGATGAAATGTAGGGTATTTGCACTAATGTAAAATAAAAAGCTAAAAATACAGGCCCCACAGTAGGACCAATAGCTGGCCAGGTCACTTTTTCATCTTTGGAAACTCTTGTGTCATTTTCTCAGTTTGCTTGTTTCGTCCTCTGTCAAGCTTCTGCAGACTGGGAATCATCTTATCAGCCAGTATTTTGCCAGTATATCATCTTCCCAACACTTTTTTGCAGTCATGCAGCCCCATGTTTTTCCCCTCACACCTCTGTGTTTCTCTACCAGTACTATGAATTCACTGTGGCAGGCCTGGCGAGAGTCACATCAAACATCCTGGACCTCATCAGAGTAGAACAAATTTGTCTTGGTTCTCAGTGAACAACAGAATATCTTCCAGGCTTCTTTTCATGTTCCTGAGCAACATTTCATCCCGCAGCTTTCTGCCAAAAAGCAAGAAAGAGTCTTTTTCTTGGACAGCATCCAAAGAGACTGACATTATGCGCTGTCCTTCACACTGTCTAAGCTGTCACAGAAACTCAGATTGTGTCTCATAATTCCTGTGCCAAGTCTGAAGCAATTCCCGGTCTATTTTTTTTAGAGCTTAACTGTACAAGTAGCACACTGTCTGCGGTGTCAGTTTAGGAGGACAGGGACTACGGCTCTGATTAGTGGTACTACAGCTGATTACTGATGCAGCTGATTTTAGGCGAACTTTTAGTTGGCCAGAGATCTTCCTGCATTCTTTTCCATCATTGTGGAGTCTCACATTTTTAACATTTCTTTTTTTCCATCAAAAAATGTTCAAAGATTTCCCAAAAATTTTTCTCCACATTTTTAAACTTTAAACTGGGTAAATTTTGACCCGCAGGACAATATGAGGGTTAATACATCAATGAAAATGAAACATCCTCACAGAGCCTCCAGCATGCGTGTTTCTTAAAGGCATTATGGAGGATTTTTTTTTGTTTGTTTAATTTGTCTGATTCACATAAAATGAATATACTGACCTTTAGTGGACTTGTATGTATGGTTTCTAAAAAAATAAAAAAAATAACTGTGGACATGGCAGGACCTGAAAAACATCAGCCAATCATTGCGCTCGGACCGAGGCATTTGGTTTGCTCCCTTTCCTGTCAAACAAAAATCTTCCGGCTCAGGCCTAGTTACGTAGATTACGTACGCCTTGGACTTACGTGTTTTCTGTATGTGTTGCTTTGGTATAACTTCGTAGTGAGCTGGCGACTTGTTTTGCTCATCTTTTTTTACATAATGGCAGCTAAAGATCCAGGGGGACCCAGCCGTAAAAGACAACTTCACGAGTCCTACGGAAGTTTCTGGAGGGGGGCGTTTCTTCGTAAATGTTAAGAGGGGGGAGGTTAGAGGGGGGTGAGGGAGAGATTGTATGTGCATGCACATGCTACGTTCACAGTCGTAGGAAATTAAATCTCCTCTAATGCCTTTAAGACAGGGATGTTATTTTCAAGGTTCTGACCACCTTTTCAATCAGTCATGATAACATTGTAACCATCCAAGTAACTGCTGAGCACTCGGCCAAATCACATAAAACAAGTCAAATGGCTGCTGAGCTCTCGAGTCCCATCTGACTGGTGTTTTCAGAGCCATTAGCTTGTCCGTCTGTTTGTTTGTCTGTCAGCAAGATTATGCAAAAAAACTGCCAGACTGAATTTCATGAAACTAGGTGGAGGAAGGCCAATGAAGGAACTCATTAAAATTTGGTGTAGAATTGGCTCACTTTCTTTAGAGTTTCATGATGGGGCAGTAGTGTTGGCAGAGGGCTGCTCTCCCTGAGTGCTCCTCCAGTTCCTCATGTCAGGGTGTTCCCAGATCTCAGCAATTAGCTTGGTGAGTGCAATGTTGGTATTATTTAGGGGTCTGATAGCACCAAATAATACCCAAGTTGTAATAAAGCCTTACAACTTTACTACTTGGGCTCCTTTAACCCTCCTGTTGTCTTCATTTACAGGCACCAAAAAATATTGTTTCTTTGTCTAAAAAAAAAAAAAAAAGAAATTCAGCAAAAAATTCCCCAAATTTCTGAAAATTTGGAAAGCCTTCAGGAAGAAAATTCCAATAATTCCTCAGAAGTTTCCCTTAAAAGTTTTATTTTAAAAATTTCCACACATTTGGCAGGAAAATTCTTGTAAATATTTTCAAAAATTTGAGTAAAAATCTTCCAAAAAATACTAAAAATATCCAAAGTGATTGCATGTATATCAGTGAAATTCTATTATTCTCTTTAAGAACAATCACATAAAAATCTACCAAAATCCAGTGAATTTCGCTGGATTTTGGTAGATTTTTATGTGATTGTTCTTAAAGAAACATTTTTTTTACATTATTTTTCCACCAAAAAAATGTTCAAAAATTTCCCCAAAATTTTGAAACGTGGACAGCAGAAGTTTCACTGCGAAAATATATTTTTTTTCACATTTTCAAAGTTTATAATGGGTCAATTTGACCCACAGGATGACACGAGGGTTAAGCAATACCAGAGTACCAGAGTGCATTTGGATGCATGTAGTCGTTTCACATTGGGACATCTTGACTATTGGCTAAAGTGGCAACTCCATTTGCAGCGAGTTACTCGGTACAGAGAAGAACTGGCCCTGGTTGCTGGGTTTCATCGGTTTCACGGCGCTGTTCCAGCTCGTCTCTCTGCCCTTCTTGCCAGAGTCTCCCAGTTTCCTGCTGTTTGAAAGAGGAGACCGCACAGCCTGTGAGCAAGGTGTGAGAAAACACTTCAGGGGATTGTTTCTTAGTCAGATTTGTAACTTTGTTGTTGAGATTCTATGGTCTAAATCTCCTGCTTTCTTTTGCTCCATTAGCTGTGAAGAGGTTGTGGGGCAACACTGACTACAGCAAGGAGATAGAGGAGATGTTGAAGGAGAAAGCTGCCCTGCAGAACGTTCGTAGTCACTCGATGTTGGAGCTGATTCAGAACCAAACAGTCCGCTGGCAGCTCATCACTATCTTTGTTACCTTCACCTCACTGCAGCTCTGTGGCATCAACGCTGTGAGTTACACGTCACGTTTCACCTCTTTTTTTTTTTAATAACATGTAATGTGCAATGTGTCTGAATGCACTGCTTTAAACCAAAATGCTGTCTAAATGGAAATATCATCAAGTTTATTGTCTCTCTATGTCCACATCCTTCTCTCCAGGTGTACTTTTACTCTTTTGAAGTGTTTCGTGCTGCAGGTATCCAAGAACACAAGTTACCTTACGCCGCCTTGGGAACAGGACTGTGCGAACTGTCCACCTCTGTTACCTTTGTAAGTCCCATTTCACCGATACCCAATCTGGGTCAATATATAATTGCGGGACTTTTTATATCATAGTGGACATTTTTGCTGTTTTCAGGCCTAAAATCAACATGGCCGCCTATAGCCAAACACCACATGGTATTTTTACACAAAGATTCCTCTAAATATTATGTATACAACTGAGTGAAATAGAAAGTTATTCATAAAGCTATTGTAGTAAATCTGTTGACATGCCATGAATCCACACTTGACTCACACACTACTTTATATTAAATAACTCAGAAAGCCTTGGAGTCTTCCAGTCTTTTCTTCAGGAGGAAATGACATCATGTGGAGCAGGTCATGTGATCTGGAATTCACACACTTCCTAGAGAGGTGTTTTTGTAATGGGGAACTTAGCTGAAAGTGATTTCTGGGACACGTATACAATTTGTTATTTTGCGTTTTAAAATAAGACAATTGACCACAGAGAGACACAAACTGACAAACACAAAATGACCAAAAAAGGGCTCAAAAAAGACATAAAATGACTCAATGAGACACATAATTATCACATAAAGCAACAAAATGACGAGAGATACACAAAATAACTACAAAAAATTGCAAAATGACCACAAAAACACCTAAAACTTTCACAAACAGACTGTAAACAGCCACAAAAAGGCACAAAATGACCACAAAAATGCACAAAGTTATCACAAGAAGACGTAAAATGCCCACAAAACGAACTGAAAATGGCCAAAAAAGAAACAAAATAACCACAGAGAAGCAAAATGATGGGTAACTTAATTGAAAGTCTTGGACACAGATACAAGTTATTTTCCATTTAAAATTTGATATATTGCCAAAAAGAAATATCTGTCATGATTATCTCAACTTGATAAAAAAGAAGCCAATAAAACCATCTCTGAATAAGCTCATTTCATTATTGTTTAGCTAATTAGTAGAACATTTGTTTTGTTGTTCCTCTTGTAGTGACTGATCAATGGGGGGAAAAAACCCTCTTTCTTCTGCTCTCAGAGCTCAGAAATGTTCCTCTGTAAACCATCTGTGACGGCTGTCCTCGTGTGTACTGATAGCTCCCCCATGTGGCTGTTTGATTCTGTACAGTCGCTGCCTGAGCATTTACTGCAGCACCTTAACTGTGTTTTGATGTTGCAGTTCATGATTATTCAGAGAACGGGGAAGAAAGTCCTGCTGTTCAGAGGGTATGTAGGAATGTCTACCACTCTGGCTCTCCTCACCATCACTCTGTACCTGCAGGTAAGTCAAAACAACACCAGCCACGCACAGTCTGATGCATATTTTGATGCAGAATATTAGAACTTAAGCCTAAATCCTTTCACTCTTCCCAGCGTTATCTGTTCTGGATGCCGTACTGCAGCATGGTCCTCATTTTCATATTCATTTTCTCTTTTGCCTGTGGACCAGGTATGTTTGTCTCCTAGCAAATATTAGTTCAGGCTACATATTTGCATTTGAATCAAAGCATCTAACTGCACCATAAACATCCATCCTGTGTTCTTGACCCAAAGCTGCAGGGACGGTTTCTCTTCCAGGGGAAATCTTTAGTCAGGCTTTCAAATCCTCTGCATACACGATCGCCTGCACCATCAACTGGACAAGCCTGTTTGTGCTCGGGATGATTTTCCCAGTCTTAGTGGTAAGCATAATAAATACTGGCAGACTTTTAACCACAGGCTACATAAGATAGGCATTAAACTGAAGAATTTATGTTGGTGAAATAAGGCGAAATGCATCACACACACACTGACTCACAAACGGCCTCCAAATGTTTCGCTTCCAGGAGAATCTGCATTCCTTTTGCTTTATCGTTTTTCTGTTCTTCTGCGTCGTTGCTGCGATTTACATAAACTTCATCCCCGAGACCAGGAATCGGACGGTGCAGGAGATCGCTGCAGAATTCAACAGGATACACTCCAAATCTGCAGCGTCACACAGGATAGCATTCACCGACAACGGCCTCAATGGAGTCAAAACATACGAAACCAAATTCTGATCAGATGTATTCGGCTTGAAGGAGGCACTGCATATCACACTGAGAAGAAATAAATGGTTTAAACTGTTCATTAATGACCATCTGTAAATGCAGAGTTGATCCAGGAGATTAAAATGCTGATTTTTCTGTTCTATAGCAACATTTTTTTTTCTGTTTGTAAGCTTTTAATTTCACTAGATCTTCAGTTATTCAACTTCAGAATGTCCTACAGTGGATATTCACTTTGTGGACTGACAGATATTTCATTTCTGTCCTTATAGATTGTACTTGGTTAATAAATATTAAATAATAAATAATATTAATAATAATTCAAAATGTTTTCCTCCCTGTGTGAGACTGTTGTTGTAATATTTATGCCATTTTTCGTTGGTTTCATGCAAATTCGAGTCTCAGCCGACAAGAAATTACTGTTATAATGTCTTAGACACCAAAATACCTTTGAAAGAGAGAACTTACTACATTCATCAACAAATGGCAAATAAAGAATTTTGTCACAAAAACAATCATGCGTTTTGTTTTTTTCCTGGAAATGTGATCAAACCTGCTGAGTGAAAATTATACATCCAGAAATGTTAATATTGGTTTAAATGTTCTGAGGCCGTTTTCACCCCAACAAGGTTCTAGTTGTATCTTTGACCAATACTCTTGATAGATTTGGTGCAATAGAACAAAATGCATGAGCTTTCTGACACAGACTTGTTTCTTCTTCAGTCTAAAACCTTATTTGTAGCTTGATTTAGTCATTTTTTTGCTACTTATGGTCGGTGTTGGGGTCATTGTTTTGTTGTGTCCGAGGCCCAAGCTGATGATTTTAGGCTTTCTTGAAGAATGAGGAAATAATCCTCTTTTTCGTTATTCATTTTACTTTGTGTAAAGCAACAGTTCCACTGGCAGCAAACCAGAACACAGTAATACCACCACCATGCTTGATAGTAGGTTTGGCATCACCCCACCTTCTCTACTCCAAACATATTTCTGGTCATTCTGGCCAAATAGTTAAACTTTTGTTTCACCTGACCACAGAGCTTTCCTCCAGAGGGCCTTCTATGAGTCCATGTGATCAACATTAAACATCAGTGAAGCTTTAAGGTGCCACTTCTAGAGGAATTACTTCCTTCTTCATGGAAATTTAAAACCGTGGATACCGAATAGTGTGTTCCAGCAGCTTCTAGTTGATTGCAGATTGCCTTTTTGGTCATTTTTGGTTGACTCTTGACCACCCTGACTAATTTTCTCTGGGCAGCGGGTGATAATGTACTTTATACTTACAAACTTTGGCTCCAAGTGACTTTCCAGACTTGTTCAAGTCAATGATTTTGCTCTTCAGACTTTCCCATTGGGGGGTGGCGTGGCTCAGTGGGTAGAGTGGCCGTCTTGTAACTGGAAGGTTGCCGGTTTGATCCTCGGCCCGTTGTGCTCATGTCGAGGTGTCCCTGAGCAAGACACCTAACCCCTAATTGCTCCTGATGGGTTGTGGTTAGCGCCTTGCATGGCAGCTCCCACCATCAGTGTGTGAATGGGTAAATGTGACATATCATCATGTAAAGCGCTTTGGATAAAAGCGCTATATAAATACAACCATTTACCCATTATACTGTTTGCGGATGAGTTTATCAAACAGGCCCTAATTAAATTAACTGAGTGGAATCAGCAGCTCTAGTCAACTTTAATCACTCATGAGAAGTTAGGAGGCTATACCATTTAGAAAATTTGATTAACACAACTTTCTACATCACAAAAACTATTAATTCAAGGTGGTTTATATATATTTAGATCCAGTAGATTTTGTCATATTTCCAGAGGACCTACAATAAATTTATAAAAGAACCAAAATGCATGATTGTTTTCTATGTTTCAGTTATTTTATCTTAGAAAATTAGAAGTGATAGAAGCCATTGGAGAACTGAAGACTGCCATGATATACACGGTCTGTACAAGTGCATGTAAACTTTTGTTGAAACTGTGTACAGATAAACAGTGAGTTAAATACATTCATTGTGACAGATGGAACTTACTGCAGCTCTGGTCTGCTGTTAGCCCCTCAGCTGTCAAAATGTGATCATCTGCAGTTAATTTGCTTTCAGTTGGTAATGTGTTCCAGTGCTGACAGTCCTTTGTGGAGGAAGCTAATTGTCTAAATTTAGATCTATGATGTGATATTTTATTGTATTCACATTGCTCCTGGTAACTCTGTTGCTGTCTTGTCTCAGGATATTTCTGGAAATAGTCTCTGGGGCTAAGCTATTGATGCATCTGAAGACTAATTTGAGAAAACAGAAATGACTGAAGCTCTGAAATCCTAATATGATAAGAGACTAAAAATAGATTCCTCATCTCATTTAAATGAAATAAGAAACACCTTCTGTCCTCAGGAACACGATCAAACCTGCTGCCACTGTAGCTTATGTTTGTGAAGTTTGTTGTTGTTGACTTGTGACACTTTCAGCACATGTTGCCGGTAACGCTGAGCTCTGTAGCTTCTGATGAACCTAAAGCCAAATGATTAAAGAACTAAATGAGTCACAAATCAAACATCTGAGGCGTTTTGCTTTGGTGAACACACTTGATCAGTTTGGGTCACAGCAGGGCCGACAATCATCGGGAAACTCCCACCATGTGCGTGCCCTCAACATGTGTGCGACCCTGATAACACAATCTGCACTCTCGAAGCTGAAAGCGTGAGTCAGAAGCAACAGGAGACGTCTTCCTGCAGCCGTTTGCATCATCGACAAGCATAGAAGTGACGAGGAGGAGCTTCAGTCTGCGTACGAACACAGAAAAAGAGCCACACCTGCAAAGTTTGGGTACATTTGGCAGCTTAAAGGGCTCTCCTCTGACTTTGTGCCAAAAGCGTGAAGAGTTGGACATCAGCAGGCAGGAAAATGGACGAAATGGGCACATATCCCACCATGTACCCCGATCAGCCCAGGTTGAAGAGAGACTTTGACCAAAAGTGAGTCCATTTACTTTGAGTAATATCACAGAATTTGTGGGGCTTTATTATTTTTATGATAATTATTCTCAGAAAAACTTTTTTCTTTTTGTAATTTCTTTGCCTCATTGGTCACAACAGCAGGTCAGGAAATTATTTAATTCTGCACCATTAATATATCACTCTGCATTTTTCCTTATTACAAATTAGACAGTGCATAATGGCCTACAGCATCCTCTGGTGTGTTTTCTGACACGCTTCACCTGCTTCTATCCACTCTGTTTGCACCCGGTATCTAAATATTTAAATCGCTTTAGACAGTGCTCCTGCATCAGAAGAACCTCCAATTGCTCTCAGGAGAAATACCTTTGATGCACAGCAGCGACACATTCACAAAACACGCGCTTGCAGGTTAATTATTTACAGGAACCCTATATGTGAACCGTTGACGGTTGAGAGCGGGACGTCCAGCCTGATGGTTGCAGCAGATTGGCCTCCTCCTTCAAGAAACCAGTTACAGCAACGGATTCTTATCAACACAGCTTGGATGCTTTTAGTTCTAACACACTGTGACGCCATTTGAAACATTTAAAACACGGTGACGGCAGCAGAACGGTGATAACATCTGCAGCCTCCACCCAGCTCCACCCTGCTGAAGGCCCAGGAGGAGAAAACAAGGAGGAGAACATGTGGGTTCAGGTCAAGAAGCAACAACAACGACGAGCTCCCATCACCTCAGATGACTCCTACTCCACTTACACCCAGTCTCATGGTAGAATTGATGCTCACAAGCTGATAAGAATCGAGCTGAGTTTGTGTTACTGAACCTCAACAAACCTCGTTGAGACAAACGCACCACAGATTGTAAAATGATGAATGAATGTAGCACAGCCTCTTCTGTGTCTGCAGGCCTGATTTGTTGTTTGTGTTTAATTGCAGGGTGTTCGTGAACAGAAGCCTGACACTGGAGAACATCAGATGCTACGGCTTCGACATGGATTACACGCTGGCATGTATGTGAAGCTCTGTGTGTAAAACGTTGTGCCACCAGCAGGAGGACTGTCGTGTCTTTGAATTATTTATCACAACTTCAGCGTTCTCTGGAGCCACAGCAGACCTGCAGGTTGAGCACTAATGTGTTTTGTTTTGTTTGCAGTGTACAAGTCTCCTGACTACGAGAGCCTGGGCTTTGAGCTGATAAGAGACAGGATGGTTTCTGTTGGTTACCCTCATGAGCTCCTACGGTACACTTACGACCCCAGTTTCGCCACCCGGTCAGTGTGAAGTCTGTCTCAGTAATCAGTAACAATCAGTTTATCTCATGAGCTAATTTAATTCTCTTCACCCCTCAGAGGCTTAGTGGTCGACACGAAGTATGGGAACCTCCTGAAGGTGGATTCAAATGGAAATATTTTAGTCTGCAGTCACGGCTTCCGCTTCCTCAAAGGGTAAAGTTAAAGTCAGAGCTGAACACGGTGAAAGAATTTTTTTTTTTTGTATTTCTGCTTTGTAAAGACCATCTTTACAAGTTAACTCTGGAGTTGAGCTATATTAACCCTGTAAAATCCAAATGTTAAGTAGTGTCAAAGCAACACAAATCTAAAAAAAAATCAAAAATGAGCAAAAAAAATAAATAAAACTTTTTAAAAATATATATATACATATATATAAAAGTCCAAATATAGAAAAAAATGAGTGGAAAAATAAAATTAATCTACATTTTTTTGTTTATTTATGAGCTGGATTTGTCTCGTTTCATTTATGTTCTGGTTGTTAAATCCATTTGTAGATCATTACAAGATTTCACACACTTTTAGAAATGCTGCTTCATGCACATTTGTTTTCAGCTTTTTGTCATTTCAGGCCGTTAAAGCGTCCTGTGTTCCATTTGTGCTCCACAGGGAAGACATTCACAACTATTATCCCAATAAGTTCATCCAAAGAGGCGACACTGAGCGATTTTACATCCTCAACACTCTCTTCAACCTGTCAGGTATGAAACGTTTCCTCTTTCCTATTGTTGATTGAGTTCATTTTAGCCCTTATCTTTCTAGGAACCTTTTCTTTTCCAAGTATATTATGTGACTGAACTAACGAACACACTCCCCACAGAGACGTATCTGTACGCCTGCTTGGTGGACTTCTTCACCAGATGCACCAGATACAGTAAGTAAGTGGACATTTTTTATTATTCCAGCTCCTCTCTGCACTCTTGAGCCTTGAACAATAATAAATAAACCAATGAACTTCTTCTCAAACCAACTTTTTCATGCTTTTCCTGCTGCAGCCTCCTGAACGGCTTCCAGCACGGTGACCTGCTCATGCCCTTCAGAAGCATGTTTCAGGACCTTCGAGATGCGATGGACTTCATTCACGACACTGTAAGTTCATAAAACAGAACCATATTGCGACATTTTTGTGTTTTTGTGTGTCTAATTGTTGCACATTGCTGTGTTGTTGCACAGGGAATCCTAAAAGAACGAACCATAAAGAATCTGGAGAAGTACGTGATCAGAGATGTGAGTAAACTAAAGACAGATTTTTCACCTGGATTAAATTTAGCTTGAAAATCCTGAAGATATAAATGTTTTCTTTGCAGCCGAAGCTCCCAGTCCTCTTACGTCGAATTAAAGAGGTGGCTAAGGTGTTCCTGGCCACCAACAGCGACTACAACTACACTGAGGTGAACCAGAACCCTGTATTGTTGATCAAATTACACCTTTTTACAGCAAACTATGTGAAAGTAAAGCAGAGACTCTTAATCTAACGTGCTTTTTTCAATGTTTCTTTCATCACAAAGAACATCATGAACTACCTGTTAGAAAGTAACCCTAAGGTAAGGCAATTTTAATTGTGTTTATTAGAGAATATTCAGGATCAATATATAATTGCGAGACTTGTTGTATCATAGTTGACATTTTTGCTGTTTTCAGGCCTAAAACCAACATGGCCGCCTATAACCAAACACCACATGGTGTTTTTTACACAAAGATTCTTCTAAATATTATATATACAATTGAGTGAAATAGAAATTGAAAATTATTGATAAAGATATTGTAGTAAACCTGCTGACATGCCATAAATCCACAATTGACTCACACACTACTTTATATTAAATAACTCAGAAAGCCTTGGAGTCTTCCAGTCTTTTCTTCAGGAGGAAATGACATCATGTGGAGCAGGTCATGTGATCTGGAATTAACACACTTCCTTGAGAGGTGTTTTAGTAATAGGTAACTTAGTTAAGTGATTTCTCGGACACAGATACAATTTGTTAGCCTAGCCACGCTAGACCCAGGTCTGAAGACACAAGGGTCTAGGAACTCTCGACAGGGAGGGAGGCGGGCTAAAAGGTTGTCTTTCAAATCACTCTGCAGCAATTGGGTAGGTATACAACCAATCAGCGCAACGAATAGGCTGACGTAGTTCCTAGAGCGCCGGAAATCAGAGGATGCGGGAGTTCGGTGAAGCCTTATTTATACAGTCAATGGGTGAAGCTCAAGTATATTACAGACATGTTAACAGAAAGATTATTCAGAGTCAGTGCTAATGGAGCTCAACGACTGTTGTCGTTTTTGTTGTCGACCCTGGCAGAGAATTAAATTCGTTGCCGTCGGTTGTCTAGCGCGGCTAGGCTAATTGTTTCCGGTTGTTTCTGTCAGAATCGTCGCGCCTCTGTCTTCACTTAGTTACGCCCGCCTTCTGACTCTACACTTCATGGTGATTTGTCGGCCAGTTTTAGGAGCATCCAACCTCGAGGCTTATGGAGGGTAACTAGACCGACCCTGGCAGAGAATTAAATTCGTTGCCGTGGGTTGTCTAGCTAGGCTAACAATTTGTTGTTTTCCATGCAAAATCTGATATTGGCAAAAAAGAAATATCTGTCGTGATTATCTCAAATTAATAAAAAAGAACACAATCAGAACATTTCTTGAATAAGTTTGTTTAGCTCATTAGAAGGTGGTTGTTATTAAATTCAGACGACATTTTAGTGATATCCAGTCATTTTTTATTAATAAATGATTGTTTTCATGATAAACAATTGTAGAATTTGTGAAGACATGATCATCATGAACATAACATAAAAATGTATGCAAGATATATCCCATGGACTTCAAAAGTCCCTCAGTTATATATTGACCCTTCAACTTAAGACCATCATATAAATTTAATATTTCTTCTTCATTCCAGCCTGGAGCTTCCAAACCGTCCTGGCACAGCTTCTTTGACCTGGTCGTAGTCGACACCAAGAAGCCGCTGTTCTTTGCAGAGGGAACTGTCCTGAGACAAGTGGACACGGTATGAACGAGTGTCTCATTAATCACAAAAGAATGTCGTGTATCAGCAGGTTTTTTAATATAAATGTTGTATTTTGGATGCAGAACACTGGAAAGCTTCGGATCGGGACGTACACCGGCGACCTGCAGCATGGAACAGTTTACTCTGGAGGTGAGATGTGAAAATGCTGAATTTTTATTTATTTATTGTCGTGTTGTGACTGTTTACTGGATTCATAAATAAGAGCAGAACAAGGATTTTGGAGTTTTTTTTGTTGGTAGCTACATTTCTCACTACTTAAAGTGGAAGCTTTTGGACACCCTTAAAATTTTACACAATCTCAAATATTATCATGAAATATTTGTGGGAAACTCCTTTTTGTGTTTCAAAAGGTGTGTCTGCATTAGACAGACACAAACAAATGCAAATTATGTTTTTTTTGTTTATTGCACAAGAAAAACTAACAAAACTAAATTCAACCAAAATAGCCCAATACTGAAAATTTCTCTTTTTATTGGCTTTTTTAAGGATTTGTTTGGTATTATGGCTGTGATTGTACTAAAAGAAATTACACATGAAGACCTAAAAGTGGTTCTTAATGCAATATTTCATAAATTTATAGGTGTCCCAAAACTTTTTTCTATTTAATTTCTCTCCTTTTGTGTCTTCCTGCTGCAGGATCTTCAGATATCGTGTGCGATCTGCTGGATGTTAAGGGTAAAGACGTCCTCTACGTCGGAGATCACATCTTTGGAGACATCCTGAAATCTAAGAAACGTCAAGGATGGAAGACGTTTCTGGTCGTACCGGAGCTCGGCAAGGAGCTGCATGTGTGGGAGGAGAAGAAAAGTAAGAGCAAGAAGACTCAAACTTCTAAGAATTTACAGCTTTATGATTGTTTGATCAGAGTTTTGACGACTTTCTTGTTTTTTTTTTTCAGATCTCTTTGAGGAGCTTAAACGTCTCGATGTCTTCTTAGCTGAACTTTACACGTGAGTCCGTCTGTAAATAAAGCGTTCAACATTTACACACTAAACATCTGGTTTATAATGAGTTAATTTTGGACAGTTTATCATCTGTCATCATTTATAGAGGATAAATGAGTGAGTTATAGACTGAGGATATTTTAACCTGCAATGCTGTCAGGGTGTTTTGTCTGATTACTATTTACTTATCTGTCAATAATGATATGTCAGTAAAATTTTTCTGCACAGAATGTTTGCTTTTAAGGCATTACCTCCACACAGCGACGAGAAGCTGATGCTCAAAAGGAAACCATAAAATCTCAGTGTTAAATAAAACACTTTATATTTAGAAAATAAAAGCTGACCAACAGCGTAAAAAATGTTCTAAATTTTTCATAAATGCTGGAGAGTTACAGACAACATGCAGCCTCACTTTCACAACTGAATGCTGTGTTGTTTTTGCTCCACAAGGTCCTTTTTGTTGTTGGTTTCAGACCGTTTAAAGTATAGGAATAAGGCCTGTAGATTAGTTTGTTTAGCAGCTCCTCTAAACTTTTCATTTGCACAGTTCTGAGTATTTGGATTAGGTGAAAAAAAACATTTATTTAAAAAAAATATACTTTAAACATAACAGAATAATGAATTAACACAACTGAATAGAAAATGATATAAAATAATTAAATGATGTTTGAGCTGTGTTTGACTCTGGCCACCAGGAGGAGCTGCAGCACCGCACTTCCAATGATAAAATCAAATTTAATCAAATTTAATAATAAATTTTGTAATCAGGCATAAATTAAATCTGTCTGCTTTTATTAATTGTACATCATTATGTGTTAAACAATTCATGATAGGATAACAAAAATAAAATGTCATGGGTATGATGAATTGATCATTCATGCTAAAACATTTGGAATATTTTAGAGGTTTGTTGATGTTTTGCAGCTCATAGATCACAAAGAAAAGGATCCATTGCACCTTTATTTACTAGCATTTGTTGCTATGAAAGAACATTTTATTGTCCACTGTGGCACAGTCTGACTGAGTTGTTCTGTGTTTGTTGTTTGAAGGCATCTGGACAGCGGCAGCAAAGAAAGTCCAGACATCAGCGCCATTCAGACGAGAATAAAGGTGAGCGTCACACATCAGAGCTACTAAAGGTTTCTGTTTTTTTAATGGAGGCAAAATGCAGCTGATTTAGCGACATATGGGTCAGTGTATAATTGAGGGACTTTTGAAGTCCATGGGATACATCCTGGATACATTTTTATTAAAAGTTTTTTGTGTTCATTATGTTCATGTCTTTACAAATTCCATCATCATTTATTATGGATACAATCACTTATTAATAAAAAATGACTGGATATCACTAAAATGTCAACTAAATAACCATCCAAATTTAATAACAACCACCTTCTAATTAGCTAAACAATAATAAAATGAGCTCATTCAAACATGGTTTTGATTGTGTTCTTTTTATTAAATTGGGATAATCATGACAGATATTTCTTTTTCTGCCAATATATCAAATTTTATATGGAAAAAAACAAATTATATCACTTTCATCTAAGTTCCCCATTACAAAAACACTTCTCAAGGAAGTGTGTTAATTCCAGATCACATGACCTGCTCTACATGATGTCATTTCCTCCTGATGAAAAGAATGGAAGACTCCAAGGCTTTCTGAGTTATTTAATATAAAGTACTCAACAGGTTTACTACAATATCTTTATAAATAACTTTCAATTTCAATTTTACTCAATTGTTTATATAATATTTAGAAGAATCTTTGTGTAAAAATGCCCTCTGGTGTTTGATTATAGGCGGCCATGTTGGTTTTAGGCCTGAAAACAGCAAAAATGTCAACTATGATGCAAAAAGTCCCAATTATATATTGACCCATATGTGGTTCTTAAGTTGCCTTTTTGTTATTGCTGGAAAGATTTAAACTCGTCATGATGTTAGCACACTGTTCTGCCTCCTTCATTTGTTGCTGACAGCTCAAATCATCAACATAAAACTGTGTATAAATGCACTAGGACACTTTTTAATTGCACTAATACAGGAGAGTTCAGTGCTGCAGCAGAACCCAGAAAGTGTCTTGCTGCTGGTTTGCAGGTGCTGACCTACAGGATGGACATGTCCTACGGCCAGATGGGCAGTTTGCTGCGTAGCGGAGCCAGACAGACGCTGTTTGCCAGCCAGCTGATGCGTTATGCAGATCTATACTCATCCACCTGCATCAACCTGCTGCACTACCCCTTCAATTACCTCTTCATGGCTCCTCCAGTCCTCGTCAGTGCTCTACTTCTGTTCAAACCCCTACACAGGAACAAGCACAAGTGTTGCCTTTTAAAGATAATCACGGCGCTTTTTCTCTTTCAGATGCCTCATGAGGCGACGACGGATCTCACAGTGATCCAGAACGATGTCAAGACCAACAAAACTGAGTAAGAACTTTTATGTATGTACAGACTGATTGATCATTTCAGTCTAAATTCTGTTATATTCTGAAGTAAAACTCATCAATGATGGACATCTTTCTCTCTCACAGTGCTGAAGGCAGCCGATTATACTGAACCAGAAGAAGCAGAACATGAAGATGCTGCAGAGGAATCTTGTAAATGTGTTTCTCCTCAAGGTGACTGCTCACTCGGGTTTGTTGCAGGCAGCCGTGATGTGCCTCCTTTACAGAGAACAAACTTATTGCTCCACCTGCTGGATATGAGTCACTATGCCATGGAGACTTTACCTTAGAGATCCGTAATCCAAGCAGGAGACATTTATTTAACCCTCCTGTTGTCCTTATTTACGGCACCGAAAAATGTTGTTCCCTTGTCTGAAAAAAATCCAAAAATTCAGCAAAAAAAATCCCTAAATTTGTAAAAAAAAAAAAATAAATAAATAAAATAAAATTGCAAAATCTTTTGGAGGAAAATTCCTTAAAAGTTTCCCTGAAAAGTTTTATTTAAAAAAATTCCCAAATTTGGCAAGAAATAAAAATTTAAAAATAAAAATTGTAAATATTTTTACAATTGAATAAAAATCTTCCTAAAAAAAATCCTAGAAATATCTAAAGTGATTACATATATATATATATATATATATATATATCAGTCAAACTTCTAATACTTTCTTTAAGAACATTCACATAAAAATCAACCAAAATCCAGCGAATTTCACTGGATTTTGGTTGATTTTTTTTGTGAATGTTCTTAAAGAAACTTTTTTTAACATTTTTTTCACCAAAAAATGTTCAAAGATTTCCCAAAAATGTTGAAAATGTGGACATCAGAAGTTTCACTGTGAAAATGTCTTTTTTCCCCACATTTTCAATCTTTAAAACGGGTAAATTTTGACCCGCAGGACGACGTGAGGGTTAAATATACATGAGGGTTACTGTATATATGAGTGAAACTTTGTTTGGACAACTAGTTGTGCGGATGCACTTTTAATCAGGAGTTTGTGCAATGAGGTAAATGTATTTATTAGTTGTTTGTGTAATGTCTGTTGAAGTATTTCAATAAATCATTAGTATTATTGGTTTTCATTCATTTCGTTAAAGCATCATGATGTCTCAGCGAACAAAACGAAGACATCCTCATGTTGTGTGACTTATGCAGTTTTCTTCTGTAGAAAGTTCTACAGATGTAATCCTGAATTTTTCAAACCACAAACAAAAATTCTTCTGTTTTGTTGGACAGGGGGCAAAAATCTCAAAAGCTGACACTGTAAAACAAGAAATTAGTCAGATGCAAGTTGGAGCCCAGCTGGTAGTATTTCCCTAAATTCTATCCTTTATTTTCAACATGTTGCAACACGTGATGTCTCCACAACAGAATGGAGGTCATGGGACAACCACGTAGACACTATATTGAAAATGATCATTTGTAAATTCTAAATGGAGTCATAAATTACAGGAACAAGTTATACATTTCTCATAACCGGATGTAATGAAGTTGTTGATTCTGGCTGAAATGTTGCCCAACTCGTCCTAAAGGGCTCAGGGAAGTTGGTGGACATTGTGGGGGAGAAAATTATGGAAACAATCACTTATTCATAAAAAAAAAAAGACTGGATATCACTAAAATGTCAACTAAATAACCGTCCCAATTTAATAACAACCACCAAACATTTGCAAAAGTACAGACATGAGTGGGAAAACTGGAACCCCTGGTAATGGGTAGAAGGCAACTGTGTTTTCTGTTGCTCATGGACTGGCTGAAGTAAGGCAGCATCAGGAGACCAACATGTTAGAAACATGAGAACACAGAGGACCCAACCAGCAGGTCACAGTTTATCATCTCCAACAATAGTAAGAGACATCATGATGAGATCAGCTGGATTTCCTGCAGTATGGTTGTGAATTTACCAGAGGATGCTTATACTCATGCTGATGTGGCCGTAGACTACAGTATTTTAATGACTCAATAAATTCCTAAGTTGTTTATTTTCTAAAATACTTTTTAGTTTTTAATAAACATTTATTGATTTATGTAATCAATAAATGGACTTTGCCTAGATTCGGACTTCCAGCATCAATAACTCATTAGATATAGGTTGTCAAAACATAAACGTTGCCTCTTTCCCATCGTTGTAAGGCAGACAATGTGGGTCTGTGTATTTATCTGGCAGTTCGATTTTCCGTTCTGAAACGGGTATTGAAAAACAAAAAAGGAGTTTCTATTTGATTTTCGTTTTACGATACAAAATTAAAATTGAAATACAAGGCGTTTTCCTTTTCATGATCAAAAATGGATATACGAAAATTTTAAAATTGTTTGATTTTCATTTTATATTTAAAATAACAAAAAAGTAAAACCAGAAAGAGACAGAAGCGAAAAAAAGGTCCGTCTTTTCATTTTCTGAGACCGGAAGTGGTCATCAGCAAGTGTGGAACCAAACAGAGTATGGTGCATAGACTGTATATCATTTTTTTCCGTTAGTTTTCATGGTCAAAATGAGATCAGGTGGCTGATCTTAAAACAAATCAATACTGTTTTTTTTTTTAATAGAGCGCTGAAGTTTTGCAATGCCAGGGGGCGGGGCTACTTGATTGACAGTCTGGTCTGGAATGATTGACAGGTCCTATGGACGAGGCAGCAGAGACTCTGCTCTCCTCGTTTGAATTAACTCTGATATGATCACTGTCTGTTTGTTATGGTCCAACGGTGCCGAAGGACCCGATTGAAACCCTAGGGTTTCTTTTTCTTCTTCTTCACTCTTTTCCCGTCTCTTCAAACTCCACTTTGGCAGCTTAAACATACCCCAAAACGCATCAAACTTTGCATGCACATCAGGACTGGTGAAAAATTTGATATTTTAATGGAGTTGTGCACATGTGTGGCAAAATGGCTCCATAGCGCCCCCTGTAAAATTGGAAAAAGTGGTCATTAGGCCAACTACAGCCACAATGTTTGGGGGGCATGTGCAGCACATCAGCACACACAAAAAAGTCAATCACAGTCACGCCCTAAACCCAACAGGAAGTCGGCCATCTTGAATTAGCTGTAAATTTTTTCTAATTAATAACTTATCGGGGGTAAGTCCGAGAGATAATGATGGGACAAATGAACCGAGGCACTGAGGCGTGTCTCGAGTAAAAGTGGGCGTGTCAGATGAAGCTTTGCTTTGAGGCTCGGGTTGCTTCCGAAAAAGTCACGTGACCGATGACAAACGAGGCCTCGGTTTGTGCAGATCACGTGATTGGTTCGTTCAACGTATCGCTGTCCCATAAAAAGGTTTTGAATCTCGAGCCACACTGTGGGTGTTGTTGGCGTTTGTGGAGAGAGGAGTGAGAGCGAGTTGTAGAGAGAGTCAGAGCTAGTTGTAGAGAGGTGTAGTCAGTGCGAGTTACAGTTAGTATTATTCAGTAAGTATTATTAGTTAGTATTATTCGGTGTGAAATACAATAGCAGCAGCTGGAGGAGTAGGAGAAGTGTAGGGAGAGCAGCAGTTTAGATTATTTCCCCACTGCAGTGCTTTGATGTGAGACATTATATATATTTTTCTTTTACACTGGTTTGTGGGTTGTGTAAGATTATGGGTGTTTGTGTGTCAGTTTTACCATTTGTAAATGTCACTCCTGTATTTGGTGTCTGCACCTTCTATCACCTTCTTCAGTCACATGTGAACTACACACTACTTTGACACGGGTATGTAAAGAAGCCACTGGGAGCCACAGTTCAACAGCAGGGCCTGCAAAGCATGTGTTAGTTTCTGTGTTACCCATTCTGACAGACAACATGTGTAAGTGAAATATGTACAAAAGTTTTATGTATTATTAATAAAATGAGCTGTAAACTATACACTGGTGTTGGATAATGATTAATTCATGTGATGGTGCATATATATATATATATATATATATATACACACATACATACATACATACACACACACACACACACACACACACACACACATATATATATATATATATATATATATATATATATATACATAAGCCGGTATCGGCTTCAAAAGTCATTCCACTGATTAAAATGTTTCACCATGCAGTCATCAACAAGATGCAGACAATCACTTCCACCATTTCAAGGCAGCTAGGTGACAACCTGATAAGAAGTCTCAGGGAACACATAAGCTGCCTGGAATCAGCAGGTGCCCTGACAATGCCAACCTTGTTGGATCCAAGGTTCAATAAACTTGGATTCCAAAGTCCGGCAAAAGCAGATGAAGCTGTAAACGGACTTAAAAATGAATATGCAGTGTTAATAAGAACTGAGGCCCTGTCTGCATCCCCAGACCAGCTGCAAGACGCCCATGTGGATAAATCTGCAAGTAATAGTAAGAAACCCTATCTCTGTATTCTTGATTGTGATGTTGGTATTGTGAATTACACCCCGCTCTCCTTTCTTGTTGTTAGGTGAACTTTGGCAGCTGCTGGATGATTCTGTTAATAGCAGCAGCAGGAGCAGTTCAAGTGTCGTGGCAGATTCAGTCAATGAAGTTGACCGTTACCTGGCAGAGCGTAACATTGGAAGAGCTGAGGATCCTCTGGCTTACTGGAAGATGCACAAAACCCAGTACCCTCACCTTTATACGATAGCGCTTACATGACTATGTTCCCCAGCTTCATCAGTGCCCTGTGAAAGGGTATTTTAGCAAGGCGGGTGAACTGTTATGTAAAATAAGAAACTGCCTGAATCCAGGCACAATGGAAAAACTTTTCTTTTTAAATAAAAACACAAACTCTTGAGATGTTTTCATTGTTATTTTAATTAAGAACTCTGTATCTCTGTTGGTTTCCATATACCATGCATACACTATAGAAACATCCATTATTTATTGTTTCTGCACATAAAAGTCATTCCTACATTTCAGCTCAGGTCATTGTACTTTGGCAATGCCGGTAATGTCAGTTTGTCCAGTAGATGGCAGTATTCACTGTTTCATTAAGACCTCGAGAAGTGAACCTTTTGGTGAAGCAATGGGCTGTAAAGCCTCAGTGATTCATGGGGCTTCATTTGACCATCACTACTGCTGGAAGCTGCAAGCCAACACCTAAAGAACAAACTAAAGCAACGGAACCAAACCCAGTTCAGTGAAGAGAAGCAGAGGAAATGTTTGACTGCAGACATAAAGCAGGAAGACACTGAGCTGCTCAGGTGTTCCTGATAGCACCAAGCAACCACCTGGACAGCCAATAGGAACACAGCTTAGTGGAAGTCCAGAGGGCTGGCTTAGTGAAGTAAATTTAGTTTAAAGTTGAAGCAGAAAGTTAACAGAGAAAGTTGAAAACCATCTTCTGATCCCTGAAATCTCTGATTTTCACACAAAGAACGTCTGAACATGTCAAATTGGTTCCATAGTAGAACCTTCACTGTAAAAATGTCATAGTATGGTGTGTTGCTCAAAAAACATTACAACCGACTGTCTAGGGTCACCGAGGAGCTTATGTTGGTTTAACCAAGTATTCCATCCATATTTTAACATTGACGCTGACGACCTGCATAGAACATTTCAGATTATTTTACCACAGATCAAAGGTACAGCGAGAGGTCGGTAACAGCTTTAATTTTTTCTTACAACTTTTCGATGCCCCCCCCAAACTATCTGGATCCCCCCCTGCATACAACATGGAGCATTCTTTTCTCCTTTTTGTTTCTCTATAGCTTCATGTCATTTGAGTAAAGTTGCATGTTCAGATTGTAGCCCCTGGTCTAAGGAGAGTCTCATCTTATCAGCTTTAAAACCACGCCTTACTGAGGTGTGGATTTACTCAGTGGTCGAGAATTCATTACCAGTTGAACAGCTCCAAACTTTTTCTTGCCAGAATGTTCTAACCACACAATTGAAGTTTCACTAGCTGGGTTTCCATTACCCTTAGATATGCGCAAAATGTAAATAGCGCAATAAAAAACTGGTAATGGAAACACCTGAATTTCAAAAAAGGACTAAAATATCGCTAAAAAGTTTTTACGCTCTCATGAGGTGGTTTTTCAGATGTTTCGATATTGAAAAATATCGCAAAAGCCCAATGGAAACATTTTTCCCGCAATTATACGTCACTGGACGTGACGTACCTGGTCACATGACCAGTTCTCTCGGAGTAAACATGGCGCGGTACGTGTGGACAGAAGAGGAGACCGAGACTTTTCTTGCCATTATTCTTGAGAAAAACATCACTGCCATACTAGACAGCAAACAGCAGAGGAATGCAGAGTGTTATAAGGAGATAGAAGCAGGTTTTGGGTGTCCATCTTCCTGCAGTGAAATCTCGCGGGATATTTTACAAGAGTTACGATGCTTCTGTCCAGAACAACCTTCAATGGAAACACGTTCAAAGCGTAAATATACTTTGTCGAAATTTTAGAAATATCGCTTTTATTTTGCGAAAAAACTGTAATGGAAACCCAGCTATTGTTTCTCTCAGTGGGAAAAGAAAACCGTTTACATGATGCATTTACTGTGTTCCTCAGTGTTTTAGTTCATTTGGGTGAACTGTCCCTTTAAGGCTTCTCTTTCTGCACTGAGTAGTTTTTCCACAGGGTGGCACATAATCACCTCTGCAACAGACCTGAGGATCGATTCCTGCACAGCTCATAGACAGTCTATGGTACGGCTAAATGAGTTCAAGATGATTTTTTGATCAACACAAACACCTAAAAATAGTTTTATCCAACTAAACAATTATTTTCCGTATTCTGTCAAAAAAAATTTCATTGATTTGTTAACAGTAAAAACAGAAAATACATCATCTGATCCTGAAATAGATAGATAGATAGATAGATAGATAGATAGAAGGTAAAATTGATTCTGTTTTTATTAGAGCTGAATCTTCACTGAGAGAAATTTGCTGAAACTTACTGAAATTCTTTCACATTCTTTCTCTTCTACTTATTTCAGCAACATTTCAGTCTGCAGGAAAACCTCAGCTTCATAGCAGCTGCTTTGCTCACATCTGATCAGCTACATTTTGTTGTTGGTTTTTATACCAAAATTCAACATGCAGAACTCTCCACTGACATCAGGAAACTGTTTAAACTTTAGCTTAATGCAGAAAACTTGAACTACAGTTTAAAAAATATGATTTTACCAGTAAGATCTGGTGATGAAATAGACTTATTGTGTCGTGTCGCTGAATTTTTGCTGCTTTCTTTTCCTCTTTCAGCTAATACATGAGAGTCCAGACTAGAACACCTCCACCTCCTGCCTCCAAATACACACTCTGTTCATGGATGATTTCATTTCTTGCATCACGGCTATTTTCGTTTGTTTGGATTTCCTTCTCCATTGTCTGTTAGTCAGCTGCATTTATTGTTTTTGCCTCTTAATTCATTTGCATTCTGTTTTATTTTCTCAGCTGCACATATCCTCGTCTTTCATCTCTGCTGTATTTAATCTGTAATCTGTGTTTCATTAGGAGACAAATTAACCCCAATCCCAGCTCTTCGTACCTAATTTGATGCAGAATTCTTTATTTAAACTCAATATTTATCAATTGCATATGTGATAAATGATAAATTAATGATTATCTTAGTCACTGGTTGCCTCTGCACTACAGCTCCTGTCCTTTGGATGGCATTAAACTGCCATTCTGCAGAGGAGGGGGTTTAAAAATCATTTTTAAAAAGCATTTGAGGAGCTAAATGATGAGTCTGACCACAGATAAACTGTTGCATAGATGCTCTGTATCTTCATTTATCTCTTAGTGAACAACAAATCAGAAAGAAACTAAAGGAAATAACTTTTAAATTTTAAATGTTTAAGCCCTGCTGGTAATATTTAGTCTGCAGTCGAGTACTGCAGTAAATAGCGCTTCAGAAATGGAAGGAAAGAGCATAAACAGAGCAAAAATTAAGATAGAAATCAGAATATGTGTCAAACAAAGAAGTCTTTTATTCTTTAACTTCAATCTTTCTCTCTGTTAGGAGCTGAAATGGACTTTTGGTGCCACTCGCGTAAACACTTATCCTGACAAAAACACGTTCATTTTATTATTTTTCCTTCAGTTTGCAGTGTTTCGGATTCACCTAAACGTGATTTTTAGTTTAATTGCATCAAACAATTTGAGAAACCCTTTCACACAGATCATAGTGATCCTGAGTGTAAATATGAACCCCAAACCTGCATCACACTGCGTTCTACAGAGAGAAACTCAGTGTTCAGCCTCAGCAATAAAGTAAAGAGCAGCACATTATCAAAGCAGTCAGCATCTCTACGGCTTCATATTTGATTAAAGTATCATTTGGGGTGTGTTTTGGCCAGAGGCCTTTCCTCTGCATTAGCATATTATGTTTGATCACAATGTAAAAGATGTACGTTTTTCAAATTTAAAATCACACATTTTCTTTATGTTCACCTTTTGAGCACACAGTCTCTCTTAGAATTCACGTTTAGTTTAATTTGCATTTACAAAAATTTACACTTTTCTACACTATCTGAAGCTAACATCATGTTTTTTAGCCTTCTTGTGCAGTAAAACGCATAAAATCAACACATTCTACATGTATTGAGAGCAGTATTTTACAGACTTTTGCCCCTTTTATAGTTAGTATTTAGGAAACTTCAAAATAAGGTCCCACTGACACACTATGAGTTTAGAATATTAAATATATTTATTATAAGTCGATCATGAGGTTAAAAAGACTTTATTGAGGGAACTGAGTTTGTTACTAAAATAAAACAGACTTGGGAGAATAAAACACACATATTCACACAATCTTTGAAGCAAGAAATCCATTTTAGGTGTGAGATTTTAAAGTTTAATTGCATTGAAATTTCAGTCATAATGTGCACCAACCAGTGTCTGTTCTGGTTGACAGTAAAGTGGATATTCTATTCTTCTGTTCTAAACTCACATTTTTATGAGGAATCTTACTGATGATTGTTTTTTTTCACTGTTTTTAATTCTTTAACAAACTGTGTGGGTAGAGTGTAAATAAGTCCAATTTTTAAATCAGATTTTTACATCTGCTAGACACTGAGATAATACACACAAGATTTAACTCTTCTAAAAGTGTTTTTGTAAGAAAATAAAGAGGAACAAATGAGGAAATTCACTTCATAGCTTTTATTCAGAAGTCACAGCGGAACAGAACAGCAGCTTTTTAAATCAGAAATGTTTCATGAACCGCTAAAAATAAAAAAATATAAACACAAATGCACATTTCGATGGGTTTATTATTAATTACAGGAATGTTTTCATAAGAGCTTTTCTTTTGTTTCCAACACTTCATTTGTTTAACATAAATTCATTCCCAGCAGCCAGAGTGAGCAGCAGCCCCAAGGATAAATTCTAACACTTTTCTGACTACGTTGTGTTTGTGTAATTAATGAAATGCAGATGCCATTATCTCATTAGCTTTGTGTTTTTCTCTGCGGTTTAATGTGCGCTGTGGGTCCTCAGAAAGGCAGCGCTGACATGTTGGGCTTCATTGCAGGATACTTGCAGCTCTATGCAGTCAGATAACTGCAGAAGCACCACCGTCCCCCATTCCACACATTCCAGGATTTCCCAGCAAGCATTGCAAGCAAGCCTAAACAAGTCACGTTCTTTACTCAGAGAGAATTTCACACAGTCAAGTGACTGAGGTCTCCTTTTGCTTTCCCTTCAGCCTGCGATCACACAAACACACTTCTAGTCACTTTATCCATCATTTTCCAGGCTAATTTTTCTTCTTTTTTTAACCAACAGCAAACAAAAAAAACAACAACCTTCTTTCACCTGGAACTTTTTACCGCAGCAGGGTAAATCTGTGCCCCCCACCCAAAAGGAAAAAATACGCTTCCTGTCTGCTTTTAATAACGACTTGTGTCCTTCTGCGGCAGCTTGTAACAGCAACTGGACTGTGGTTAAACATTTCCACCCAGAAAGGTCCGCTGACAGTCATCAAAACAAACAAACTTCTTACGTTAGGGTTCAAGCCAGAGGCGCACACGGGAGCACTGACACAATCTCAACGCAGGGAGGAAAAGGACGAAAAGAAAGAAAGAAAGACAGAAAGAAAGGCGAGGGGGTGAGAGGGCCTTTGCTCCCTACATTCCTCCCAAACCTCCCCTCCCCCCGTCGACCTGCTCCCACCGAGGATGCTCAGAAACCACACAAATCGACCTCCCCCCTTCTACTCCCCCACCTCTTCCTTTTCCTTTTTTTCATCTGCTTATTTTACCCTCATCGATACTCAGTGTTTGGTGTGACGACAAGACGACACACACAGGGAGAAAAAACTGGAAAACAGGAGGATTCTTCCACCACAAAACCTCTAAAAACCAAGTGTCAGTATAGAAAAAGACACATCAGAAGTGTATTTTCCACATCATGTCAGCTTTAATTTAAATTTATCTGCAGTGCCCTCCATAATTATTGGCACCCCTGGTTAAGATGTGTTGAAAGCCTTAAAATAAATTCAATTGTTATTGCAGAAGCACGCTCTCACATTGAAAAATGCATTATAGGAGAAGATTAGGTGCTGTTCTGTTGGTCAAAGGGAGTACTGACATCAGGGTGCTAATAATTGCAGCACACATGATTTGATGTAAAAGAATTATTTCTTAATGTGTGATTTTTGCCCCACTGAATAAATGCACTTGAATTAAAGGTTGGATTTTCCTCTTTTTTTCATTGTGGTCCTATATTATTTAGAAAAAAACTGAATTTATTAGAAGCTAAAGAACGCATCTTAACCAGGGGTGCCAATAATTATGGAGGGTGCTGTATGTGTTTAGGCCTATTCTTCCAAATTCACAGAACAAAAATCTAAACTCCAGGTCAGATAAGCCACTATGTGAAACATTTTCATCATTTTCATTCTATTTTTACTCCATTTTTGCTCTTGTCAGCCCCTAAAAATGCATCTGTCTCTAAATACACTACAGCTCAGGAGGATGTTTTTTTGTTATTTTTTTTTGCTCCACCACCTGCTATCAGCCATCAGCTCCACTTCTGCACAAACTCGTTTGAAATGAGCTCCCTTTTAGTGTCGCTTTAGCGTGAGCTCAGGCCAAATGCTATGACAATACTATTGCACTGCTAGAATGGATGGTACAGTAGTGCAACATTGTCAAAGCAGCTGACCTCAGCATGTGTCAGCACGTGGACGTGGGGACGGCCATTCCTCACTGCCAAACTCAAATCACATTTCAATAAATGCTGGAACTGCTTTTAAAAGCCTTCAGATTTTTGCTTATAATTTGCCTGGTTTCTTTGGCGTTCAATGGCAAAATGCAGCTTCTTTAAACCGACAGATAAAGCACATTTCTGGCATTGGGAGGCTCAGATTTAAAGACACATTTACAGCTCTGTGTGTAGCAGTAAAGGCAGACGTGGATCTTTTGTTATTTATCAGCCAATGCCCTTTTAATATTGCACTGCTCATCTCAATGTCCAGTAGTGCAACAGAAAAAGGGCAGTGGACAACAACATGGACTCCCACTGCACATACTGACTCCTTTTTTATAAAAAGAAAAGAAAATCACTTGCATTTTTATTTTTAAAAAAATTGTATGACATGAAAACTAGAGTTAGAACACATCAAGCAAACTTTAATGTTAGCTCCCCTCTTTGTGGTTTCTACCCATTTCTCTTTTTAACCCTATAATTATGCATCTGTGGGAGACAAAAAAAAGTTAGGATGTTACAGATTAACAATACAACTTTTCAGCGGTGGAAGTTAAATGAACTTCCCAAATTAAACTGCATTGGTTACTCTCACCCTGGGAGAATGGGAATTTCCCAGCATGTGGGCCCATACTATTCTCTCCAGTGAATGACATGCATTCTAATTTTGGTGGAGAAATGGGAGGTTGGAGAGACAGGAGCAGTAGGGGGAGGAAAAAGGGGGGAGACTCAAAGCTTTCAGAGAGGGCTGACACCCTCAAAACTATCAAATACATTTTTTTAGAAAAAGAATCTCCTCTTTAAACTATCATTTCCTCTGTTTTCATTATAAATACACAAATGAATAAAAGCAAGGAAATCAAACGAACTCACTTCTTCAACAGGAGGGGAAAATATAAGAAAAAAGTTGCTGAATTTGAGTGAAATTACCAAACAATCAGCTGTGAAAATAAACTGAAAAGCTGCAAGTTTGCACCATTAAGGCGTTGTTACACAACATATAGAATCTATAGCATGGCAGAGGGGTGGAAAAACGAGCCTGGAATCCTCCTAGAACACCATGAAGCCTTTACTAATGCCTCATAATTCCTATAAAACACCCCCAAAGGGTGCTCTTGGTTTTTGTTTTCGTTTTTTTACCTGCTCTTGGAAGCTTTATCCGCCATACATCAGAGTGAGCGGCCTATACGCCTCCTTAAAGCAGCGGATCTGCTCTGCAAAGCCATTCCGGCCAGCTCACAAACCCACAGTACAATACTGACGACTTGTTAGATTGCACAACAGCACACACGGGGCTGTGCACATACACTCGGGAGGGGGAAAAACACGCCACAACCGTGAAAATGTCCACCTCGCTACACGCAGCGCCCCACGACAAGGTGCAGGACGCGTTTTTAGTCCGTCCACGGGGCGTTCAAATCCTGATCAAGTTTTTTGAAGCGAGGTTTCCAGATGCGCAGCGCACACGGTGGGGTTGGCTCAACTCTTACTGCTGCCTTTTCTTTCCCTTCTTCTTTATTTGCTCTTTAAAAAAATTGCACTCAAATCTTTTGCATCTCGATCTTTGCAACTTCTAAGTTTGCGCTGACAATTTTACGCACGAGAGAGAGACAGAGAGAAAATCGGCTACAACTCACAGTGGACAACCTCCCCCCACCTCCTCCTCCTGCTCCTCCTGCCTGCTCCTCTCCCTCCACAAACCTCCACCTCCTCCTCCAACAAGAGAGAGAGAGAGAAAAAAATCCCGAATAGTATCTAAAGCCAAGGGAGGGACAATCCGTTATAGGCGAGAAAGACAGAAGTAAAGAGGGAGAAAAAAAGTTGTCCATAAAACAAAGAGAAAAGCAGCCCCTCTCCAAAAAAAAAAAAAAAAAAAAAAGAACACGCGTCGCGGTCCAGCTCCTTGCGTGGATCCGCGCCGTCATCCCGTAAAGGCTGCGAGAGAAGCTTGGATCAAATCTGCGGCGCTTCGAAGAGTCGCGGAGAGAAGAGGGAGAAGGTGGGGGAAAAAATCGCAAGTCTCCCCCATGCACAAGCACACGGCCTCGCAGATCCGGACTCCATCTTTGACTACTTGACATTCAGAGCCTGCCGGAGCAAATTCCTCGTTTGCATGCCTCCCGCTGATTGGCCTCTTCCTGCGCTAGTCTTTGCTATGTGACGCGCCATTGGTTTGGATTCGGCGTGTTCAACATTTCCAGGCGCCGCCGGATTGGCTGCGCGCGGGGCAGCGTCACACCGTACAACGAATACCTGATTAAATGTGTCCCATTCACAAATTTCTCATCATCATCATCATCATGTGCCCCCCCTCCTCGCGCTGTATCTGGATACTTGATCGCTAATTACTTTATTTACTTGGTGGCGCACAAAAAAAAGGAGAAAAAAATCTTTTGTGCGTTTATAATGGGGATTATATTTAGCCTGTAATTGGTCTCTGGAGGGACAGTAAGCTTCTCCAGTGCGGACTATAAGCCGGGCTTATCCTCAGACATGTTGAGCGAGGATCAGGCCCGCAGTGTTGGGGTAAAAATTAAAATAATCGACTTAATTTAATTATGAAAAGACGCGCGGAGATTTGGGATTTCCGTGCGTGAAATCCAAACTTTTGCAGGAATCAAATAAAGTCGGCGACGACGAGCGTGACGAGGTTCTGAAAGTCGCGCAGAGTTTGCGTAAGAATCTGCAGAATGGGCACGTATGGAATAGTTGGTGGAGGGGATCAATGGTTGGATCGGATCACACGGTGCTGGAGGCGGATCCATCGGGCGCCTCGGCCCCTTGCGAAGCTTTGATTGACGCACAGAGAGGAGTAGCGGGCTGTGAAATTTGGCATTCCTGGCCAGAGGAGCTGAAATAATGGCATTATCCAGTGGGAGAGGGCCCACTTTTTACTCCCCACACACCCACCCTGACTCCAGCCCACTCAGAAGGGATCTGATTGTGCAGCCAGTCGGCAAAAAAAAAAAAGAAAAAAAAGAAAATGTTTGATGTAAAGGCGGGGCGATGATGGATCCGGTGAAGGCTTTGGAGCAGTGATGCCTCCTCTGCCTCACTGTGGACTGTCAGGCTGCTGTCAGAGTTTATCACAAAAACTAAAAGTCACCCCCTGAAAGTGGCCACGAAGAGATTTGATCTAATTATAACCTCTGATTTCACAGCAGCTGATAAAAAAACATTTGTGGATATTTTTCCTTTCCTCATTCACAGCCTAATGAAAGCAGACAGACAGAAAACACACTGATTGAGCTGTTAAATGAATCTTCATGGACACCCAGAGGTTATTTATCTTAACAAAGAGGCGAGAAGCTGAAGGGAAAGAAGTAATGTTAAATGTAAAGAAAAGATTTGGCACATTTTTGAGATGAAATTCAGTTTTTACAACAAACCTCACAAACTATTCGAACAAACAAAATCATTCCATGTTGGTTCAGAGCTGGCTTAAAATTAGAAATCTGGTTTCAAAAAGAATAAAAATGACTCACTATTTAGCTGAACATTTTCCTAATGTCCTCAAAAAAACCCTTCAAAATGTTAAGAAGTGCTTCTAAAAGTGTTCAAAGTGATTAGAACATTTATTTCAGTTGTTTTTTCTCTCAAAAACCCTTCTAGTGTAGAAACAGAAACACAACTAAAAGATAAGATAAATTTATTTGTTTAAGCGGTTAGTTGTTCACATGCTTAAAGTTCTTTAGATGTTGGAGAGACATTTTACCTCCAGATTTATGAAATTAAAATGCCAAATCAATTATAGATTTAGATTTTTAAACATCACAAGTTTGAAAAGACACAATTTTTTCCTCATCTAATTTACAGATATCCCAAAAATCACTCTTATTATACAGTAGATTGAGTGGAGCAGCTGTTAAAGACAAATTTAATGATTTCAAAAAAGCAAAAGACACCACCTATGAATAGCCAGAAATTAACAGAGAGAGAAAACGGAGAAAACGCAGACAAATCTCAATAATTAATTCTAAAATGTGCCTGTGTTCAGAGAGTCCACAATGAAAAGACACTGAAACAATTTTCTATGATTCATTCAAACGTGCATTTTCTAATTTAAAAGCCACATTCGGCTCTGATTTATGAAGTTCCCCAAACACAGCATTTACATTTTACAATTAAACAAATGCTTAATAAATGAAATATGTTTTACTGCTACTAAGAAAAAAAAAACAGCTCAAAAACAGGCCAAAAAAATGTGGATATGAATTGAAATAAATAGCAGCAGAATTCCTGAGTGATTAAAGAGCTTTAGAGGACATTTTATCCACATGCTGAGCAGATTTTCTCCCATTAAATGACTGGTGTATTTAGACGTGTATTTATCTCATTTGCACACCTTTTTCTGCCTTTTAAAATCTTTTCTAGAATCAAACAAAGGTAGTTTAATCAAATTCTAATCAAAGATGTGAGGGGGAAAAGAAACATATATATTAAAGTGTACCTTACAGGAAGTAGAGGAGATTAAACAGAGCAAAAGAGCTGCAAAAAAATTCAGTTTCATGTTTTGGCAAATGTTTCCTGAGCCTGAGGGGGAAAGTGCCACAAACCAGCACTCCCTCCTGAAAGGCCTGACTTTAAACTGCAGCCTGTGTGAGGTGTCATGGGGGCTGAGAAAAGCCTTTTAAACATGGGAGTTATTGTTCCCTCTCCTTTTCCCAACCTCCCATCCTCCGAAAATGTACCTCCTTTCTTCCTCTGGCCTTTAACCTCTCCCCAACCCCCTATCCCACCATCTCACGTCTCTCCCTCCACATTTCCTCTCTGCTCTGTCGTCGGCTGAAGACCAAACAAACCGTGATGGATCGTCATTGATGATTTCCCACAAGCAAGAAGAGAGAGGGAGGGAGGAAAAAAAGGTTAATGGAGAAGTTCTAGGTGGGTGGAAAAGAGGGTTTTATCTTTTTTTATGAAGTAGCAGCAGCAGCAGCAGACCCCACCTCGAGCACCCGGTCTCTTCCAAAGAGGGTTCCTCCCCACCCCAGCCTCCCCCCTTCAGCCTCCCCTCTTGAAACAGACTCTATGGACTGCATGCATGACATTCCAGCTGTGTGGGTGGCACAGGACTTCTTTTTTTTTTTTTTACAGCTTCTCCAACGGTACACAGAGGCTCCTGAAGCACAACAGCAGACCAAACCCATGATCCATCTTCATGTTCTCCACCCAGGAGCTCGGCCTCGTTCTCCTTCCACCTCCTCCACCTCAGTTCTACCGTTTGTTTGTTTTACACCTGAGAAAAAATGTTGATGGTTTTGTTGTCTAATGACAGGATGCGTAAAACAACACATGGCTCTGCTGCTTTATCTCTGACTTCCACTGATCGCCTCCTCAGGCCTCCTCCTCTAAACCTGCTCACAAACAGGAATGTTTCCTCACCTGCATGACTAAAAACATGTGAGTTGGTTTGATTAGCACTCTTAGAAATTTAAAACAACTGATTTTCACATGTAATAGACAACAAAACCCTTTTCAAATCTAAACAAGTGTATTTAAAGCTCTCTTTTTGGAGTTTTAGAATCATTTTTACATTGCTATGCTGCACAGCATCCTGTGAATTTGTCTTTTTATCAAACTAAATAATATCCCCTGTAACATCTATTTCCTTAAACACAATACTTTAAGGTTATTTTCATGATTTTTCCTTCATTAAATGTGTAGCAAAAGTGAGAATGAGCCATTTTCTACAAACTGAGCGATAAATAAAAATGTTTAGAGACACCAGAAGCTGACTTTACAGTTGTTTCAGCCTTTATCAGATATTTAATAAATTGTTTCTGTATGTGTTTCAAAATGTATTAGTCAGAAATCAAAAGAACATCTGTCAAAAATGCATTCAAAAGTGTAGAGAGGCTGGTGTGTAAACGGATAATGAATGAAAATGTAGGAAAAAATTGTTTTAATAATATAAATTAAGAATTCATTTGATTCATTTAACCGCTGCATTAAAAACACTTAAAATGTTCTGGGTGTAACTGCATTATTATGTGTTAGAATGTATTTATTAAATGTTCGTATTGTGCTTTTAAATGCAAAATAATGAGAGTTAAAGTTACTAAAATGTTTGCACCTACAGCAGTGACGGAGTAAAGACACTGTGAAGAAAACACAAGCTCAGAAATGTGACTTTTTACATGAAAAGTTGTGGAAACTGTTCAAATTTGAAATGCTAATATGTGGATCTTTGCGCATGATAACTTGTGATTTCATGCTTGTTATTCTACGTTTTGTCCATATGTCAGTTCAGTTTTATTCACACCACATATCAGTAATGTGCCTCACGGGGCTCCATCTGTAGCTTCAGCAGACGACGCCTTCATCCTCACATCCTCACATCTTACACCCAAAACCTCCTCTTGAAAATAAAACAAAAAAAAAGCCTTCAATTTAACTGATATTACTGCCACCACCAGCAGAGCTGTGAGGGCAGCAGCCAGTGGACGAAACCAAACAAGCTCCTCTTCCTCCAACGCTTCCACTCCACAACACCCTCCATTAAATCAATTAGTCATGATCCCCGAAGATCAGCGCACGAGTTTATTGAAGCTCAAAATCTGCTGGTGGGGGACATTGATTTTTAACCGCCGACAATAAACAACAAACCTCGCCCATAACTCACAGCTAAGAGTACGTCAAGCTTGTTTTTTCCCCACTTTTTTTTTTCTTTCCTCTACCGGGTGAGTGCAGGAGCAGAGTCCAAAGGATGAAAAAAAGAAAAAAAAAAAACTCAACCCCATTAACTGAACTTCAGAGGAATTCCTCACTTTACATACTGAATGCACATCGGGTCAAAGGGCAAAGGGCCAGAGGGGAATCCACCCGCGCCCAGGCAGGCAGGCCTTATTTAAACAAGCCAGGAATGCCTGTTGGAAGAGAGGAAGAAGAAGAGGAAGAAGAAGAAGAAGAAGAAGAAGAAGAAGAAGAAGGAGGAACCTCTGTGCCATTAAAGTGAGTGGGGGCCAATAAATACCAGCGACTTTTTAAATTACCTGCACGGGCTGACTTCATGTGCTACTGACTCTGAAATTTATTAGGAGCGTTTCCCGGTTATATATTTACTAGTTAGAGTGGAAATGTGTTCTGCTGCTGCAATAGAGGGGAAAATCCAGACGTGTGTTCCAATGTGATGTGCAGGAATCAGATTGTGGAAGTGAAATCAGCGTCTTAAACGTACATTTCACCTTAATGTTTTACCTTGAAATAAACTCTGAAGTTGGAATCATTTCATTTGTTGCAGCTCTTAGGTGAAGTTTTTAAGACCACACTGAACTATTCTTGATGTTTTTACATGACTTTTTAACACGTTCCTGCAAAATGCATCCAGATATATTTGGTGTTGTTGGAGACTTTTGTGTCTTCTCTAGAATTTAGGATAAGTTTCTATTTTTCACTCTGAAATAAAATTTGAAGTTGGACTATATATAACACAAAAAGTGCCATTTTTAGCTCATTTCAAGCTATTTTTGGAGAGTTTTCTATTTAAAAACAGTCTCTGGGAGCTAGCATTTTCAGATCATTTCTCCACCTTCCTGCCAAAAACGAGCCATCTGCAATAAACATTTCCTGTAATAAAAAAAAAAAACTTGAACTATTAGAGTTTTTGGCTGAACTGCAGGCAGTGTTTCCATGACAACAGAAACTGAGAGGAAAATAAAACAAACTGGACCAACAAAAAGCTTTAAATTGTCCATCTGTCTGACTTTACATAGAAGGTCTTTAAGTTATATTTTTTTCCAAACTGATTCTATAATTTAAAAATGGTTAATCTGAACACATTTGAACTCATTTTTAAGTAATTCTGGACAGTTTTTGTGTTATCTCTCTGTATTATCACATAGATTTGGCTTGTTGCAGCTCTTAGGTGAAGTTTTTAAGAGACCACACTGAAATATCCTTCATGTTTTTGCATCATTTTTTCACACGTTTCTGTAAAATGCATCCATACACATTTGGTGTTATTGGAAACTTTAGTGTCTTCTCTGGAATTTAGGATACGTTTCTGTAAGTTAAAACACAAATTTGTATTGTTGAAGGGGTAAAAGGAAAAACTCCACATGCTCCTGTTGTGTTTTTTTGATGTTAGTAAGAGGTAGAATCCAGATAAATGTTAAAATGTGTTGTGCAGGTAAGATACTGTGGAAGTGAGACCTCTTAAACATACATTTCATCTATTTTTCACACTGAAATAAACTCTAAAGTTAAAATATATACATAAAACAGTCGGTATTTCATATAGAATATATATAGATCTGGTTTGTTGCAGCTCTTAATTGAAGTTTAAGGGAAATATTCAAATCTAAAGCCAGTGTTTTTGAGGATTACATTGGAATTTTCTTGATGTTTTGCATCTTTTTTCACACGTTTCTGCCAAACTTTGCTTGTTCTCTCGAATTTAAGCTTAATTTCTGTTGGTTTGAATGATTTTTAGTGCCACAGGACAGATTTATAATGACAGAAAGCATGCTAGTAAGGTTAAAGGGGTTAAAGAAAAAGTGCATCTCCACATTTTTCTTTTGTGTTTATGCAATGAGCTGCTTCAGTGCTCGTTATAAGGAAAAATTAGACTTCAGTTGCAGTGATTCCTGCAGCAGATGCCTGCTAATTGCTGCTGCCCTATCACCTGCAATTTCAGGATCAATAGGAGAGGAGCGCCTCTAAACACAAAACCCTGCATTCCAGCCCAGGGCCAACCTCTCCGTTTTAGGACCATCTCGCCAAAAGTTTCTTACAAATGACATGCTACAATCCCCATGGCCGTGGTGGAATTCTGTCCACTTCAGGGCTTCAAAGCTGCACAGGAATTGCCGGCAGCTCTGGCCAATAGGTGCCGAGGGGTGGACCCTGCCTGCCTTGACCTCAGCGACCTTCCCCAACCTCCCCCACCCTGTGTCCTGCTCCTCATCCCCCCAGCCAGCCACTCCATCCATCCATCTAGCGAGGCAGTCAGTCAGTGGGTCAGGCTGCTCGTCTGTCAGGCCGGTCGGAAGGTCTTTCAGGGGCGTCTTCAGTCGATGAATATTGAAATGAAGAGCCAGAATTTCCTTTCACTCGAGCACAAAACCCACAGATTGTACCTCAGTTGAGCTTCAAAATTCACATCTTTTCACTGAAGCGGCTGTTGGCGGGAGAATAAATTGCTTTGCTCAGTGAGCGTCGTTCCCTGTTCTGCTCTTTACTCCGCTCAGGCGTTTATCAGACATTTTATTACACTGATTGTCATGTTATCTTTGAGCTGCTGCAGCGGATCAGACACACAGAATGCTTCATATTCCGCCACAGATAGATACAAGCGCAACACAAGCACAGAGGGAAGCATTGGTGGATATTATTCCCTTTCTGCAGCAGCCTTTTCTCTAAACTCTTGACTCAGCGTCTTTGGTCTGTCATTGAGGCAGCCATTTTCCCATTAAGGCTCATGAGATCTGCCCTGCAGGAACCAATTACCTCACTTTGATGAGAGCTCGCCTTTCATTTCAGCTAACTGCCGGATCAAGGGAAGATTTCTTTCTTTTTTTGTTTTGATTCTGCAACTTTCCACGTCTCACGGAAGGTGAAGATACGAACGCTGTGGTTCGTGTGCATGTCGGTGGATTCAGCTGCAGCGCTGCTAAAAGGTGGTTTTACTGGAAAATCAGCTACAGATTTGGCTGGTGAGTGAAAATACACTGGTGTGTTTGGATGCAGATTCCACATCAGGCCTTTTACAATTGTCTGAATTCTCTGCCAGGGTTTTCACGTTTGTACTCTGTTGCCATCTGCTGGAAAAAGGCGAAACTACACAGATTTAAACTCATCTCCATTTGATGGATCGTCTCGATTACTGTGTAAAATTCCTGAAAAGCAGTGTTTATGAACAACACCGGAACCTATTTTAAATGTAGACAGTCAGCTAGAGTCAGTCAGTGAATTGATTAGTTAATTGGCAGAGAAATCATTTTCAGTTTTCAGTATTTTTTCAATTAAAAATGTCTTTTTCAGCCTCTCATTTCTAAGTATTTGCTGCTTCACTTTGCTTTATGATTACCTTCGGATCTGGGGATTGCTGGTCCTCTGAGAGTCTTTTTCACTCTTCTCTGGTATTTTATTAATCAAGAAAAAAATCGACAGATAAATCAATAATGAACATTTCCTAGCTGCAGCCCTGAACAGCTCTCATTAGTATTCCTGTGGAAAGCAGCACACAGATTAAAAACACTATCTCAGATATACTTTTCTTTTACAAGGACAACTGCAATTTAATTTCAGTAGAAAATGAATAAAAGCAGTTCTGGGCCACATCAGAACTAAGTAAAATTCCAATTTGTGCATTTTAAGCAGTTCAGACATCATTTATCTTTGTACAACTGCTAATAATAAGGTGCCACAGTTTCAGAAAATTTCTCTTTCACACCATTTTAAAAGCCCTGATACACATCATATATATTAATTAGACACAAAAAAAGATCTAATCTGGTTTCCATTCTGCCAGCAAAGATGGTTGAGAGTTAATCAAAGCTTTTCAGAACCATGAAAGATGGGGATATTCTGGTTTGGGATATTAGACAGCAGTGTTGCAGTTAATAGCTTTTATTAAGCTGTTCTGTGGATAATATAAGCTGCTGTTCTACAGTGTATTGTATTGTAATTCACTGTGACTTTCCATAACATTTGAGGAAATTTGTGCAGCTGTGTGTGCAGTTCCACATATACAGACTAGGAAAGCTTACAACAGGTGTGCATGAAGTTCTATTCATATGACAATAGATGGGTCAATATATAATTGCGGGACTTTTTGTATCATAGTTGACATTTTTGCTGTTTTCAGGCCTAAAACCAACATGGCCGCCTTTAACCAAACACCACATGGCATTTTTACACAAAGATTCTTCTAAATATTATATATACAATTGAGTAAAATTGAAAGTTATTTATGAAGATATTGTAGTAAACCTGTTGACATGCCATAAATCGACACTTGACTCACACACGACTTTATATTAAATAACTCAGAAAGCCTTGGAGTCTGGCCAGTCTTTTCTTCAGGAGGAAATGACATCATGTGGATGATGATCCAAAAAGTCAGATTATATATTGACCCGACTAGTTTGCACGAGCTACAGTGAGATCTTAGAGCAACACCTTCTAGAGGAAGCAAATGTGGAGTTACTTTTTTGGGAAAAAACCTGAATATGCAATTTTGATACACATAGATTAAGTTTTAGGAAACCAAAGAAAGTCTTTAAATCCACTTAGCTCTCCCTCCTTTCACAATGATGGCATTTATGTTGGTTAATTAAAGGGATTTAATCAATGCCCAGAGAGGGACTTTCACATAATTAAGTGTATGTCATGTTGGATTTAGTCGACGACAAACTGCAACTCCAGTTAAATGTTGGAAATATTTCACCAGAAAACAGCCATGTGAGATACTAGTGGCCACAGAAAAGCAACCGCTGGAAGACAAGCCAACATCCTGAACAAACAGGTGACCCAAAGAAACAGACGCACTGTTGTTACAGTTAGAGTCATGTTTATTTACAGCAGAATCCTGAATGAGGAGGAAGAGAAGGGGGCAGGGCAGGGGGAATTGGGTTAAAAGGAGACAAAGTGTTTTAGATCAAGCGCTTCAGGATTCATGTTTTCACTACACAGTTCTTAATTTATTTTATTCACCATTTTTCTATACAGAATCCATTGAGCCGTAATATCAACGCGCCAGCAGAGCCGGAGTCCTCTGCTGGAGGGGAGAAGAGGTGGAAAGAAAAATGGGAAAAAAAAAAAAAACTAAAGCACTAAAGAAAAACAAACAAGGGTTTAAAAAGAAAAAAATTCTATAAAAAAAGAAATTTATCATCATGATCGTCAGCAGTTATTCATAGATGTATATATACACACACATATATATGTATATTTATATATATATATATGTATATAAATCTATATATTTTCTTGTCATGTCCATGAAGAAGTGAAGGGGGTTTGTAGTTCCATGACGTCAGAGTTTAGGCGACTGCAGCGGTTTGCCAGACGTCCCAAACCTGACAGCATCCAGGTCATAGTTTTCAGCCTTTGTGAATCAGTCAGAGCTGACCAATCGCAGTCCTTCTGACACCCACTGACGTGAGCTCATAGGTCCAGTGCCTCCGTGTTGGTCAGCAGAGCTCAAAACCGCAGTAGCCCTGTTAACGCAGTCTGAGAAATGATACACTGTACACTTAACATGCACGGTCAGATAGCATAAAAAAAGTAAAAAAAAAACAACAACAAAAAAAAAAAGCCAGCAAACTGCGTCGTCCGTACGTCTGTAAGACTTCCTGCCGTGTGCTCACTCACACGTTTTCCAGTATACATTAGATATTAACTGACAAGCACCACAAAACAGTGGAAAGACAAAAAAATGACTGTCAGGTACCAAATGGCGACAGTAAAAACATCCTGTGGGTTCATTTCTAATTTTTTGATTTTTGAAGGGCGCGACTGATTCATAACTCCCCCTTCATAGGTCCAAACAGATTTTTATTACATAATTTGATCAGGCACACGAACACACACACACACACACACACACAGTTGACCATCCACCCAGAAAACCCCTTAATCTGCCTCTACACAAATCAGACCACAGTACGCCTTCATATCCCACCGACCCTCATCTCTGAGCTGCGAGTCTAAACTCTCACAATAGTCAGGTCTTCATCGACTGAGGTGAAACACTGACATGTACAAAAGTTCAGATGAGACGCGCTGTTCATCTCCATCGACTTGCCTTTTATCAAAAATTCTCTGATATCATCATGCTCAGACATTTACAGACTACTGAAAGTTGAAATAGGTTTTTTTTTAGTGTTTCCACGGCCATAAATACATGTAAACTCAGGATGTGCACAACAGAATTTCAGTACAAAACCCAGCAAGACGTATGATCGATGTGGTTTCATGATAAAAGTAACATTGGATACCTTAAAATTAATTCAACATTCATTTATTTGAAAGAAAACACTGTTTACATTTCCGCCTGTCTGCAGAGACCCATAAAATAAAAATTGACCCCTGTTGTGTTTTTTTCTTTACAAGTTAGATACAAACTGTTTCCATTAGACCTGTCGTGTGTGTGTACGATACTCTTTGATCCAACACGCCCAGCTCAATGCAAACCTGACTATTGTCAATGTTTTCAACAATGTTCATGATTTCAAATTAAAACCAAGTAAAACGCTCATGTGCTCTGCTCACTCACTCATACACACAACACACACTCAAGCACACTTTAACACTAGAGCAGGAAACTAACTGTCATCGACCAGCAACAAATGCAGATGTTTTGTTTTTTTACCCCGAAAAAAAATCCATCGGTTATGTTTCTACCGCACGAGCCAACACACTTTTAGAAAACGGCCTCCGAATGACGGACACTCAACGCAAACTGGCAGCCAAATTTCACCCAAAAATCCGGCTGTTGGCTGGCGTCAGTTTCCCACCCTGTTCAACATGCTCCCAAACACAAATACAAACTCAAGATACCGCAAATACATGTGTACACATATATACAAATAGAAGCGGCCCCTCCAACGCCGGGGGCAGCTTAACAATTTATAATGCATCATTTCTGTATATGCCAAGAATAAAACTTTTCTAAATAAAATACATAGTTATCTGTGAGGGCGGGGAATGAGGACAGCAGATGAACAGAGAGGAGGAGGGTCGGGGCTGGCAGGGAGTGTCGGAGGAGGGCGGGAGAAGCCACCGTGGAGGGAGGATGGAGCGCATGAAGAGAAGCCAGGATGAAAGAGGGAGACGGATGGAGGGGGAAGACTCTTCTTTTGCTGTGTCGCTGCTCCTGGGCACTGTCCTGTGCTAGAGCAACACTCCACCTCTTCTCCGTTTTGTTTAAATTGTTCCATCATCATCATAATAATAATAATAATATTAATAATAATAATGACCACGACAATGCTAAAAAAATATATATAAACCCCAGCCATGTCTCACAACCGTAAGTCCACAAAAAGGGGGGAGGCCTGGCCCTTGAGTTCATCTGAGACAAACGGAGATGCAGAGGAAATTAAAGACGAAGGAAAACGAAGAGGCCTAACGAATGGGACGGGCCATGTGAGGGAAGTGGCAAAACGAGACCAACTATAGAAGTGGGGAAAAAGGAAAAAAGACAGGGAGGAGGGGAGGGGGGAGGGGCAGAACAAAAACAGCACAGGCAGGATGTGCTATAATGAAGAGGAAATAAACAGCAAAGAGGAAGCAGAGATGAAACAGGGAGGATGCAGGGACCAAAGATGAGTCGTGTTGGGGCGTTGTGATCCACACACTGGTGTCCTTCTGAGGGTGTTCACAGAAGATTGGTGGAAAGCATGAACAAGTGATGACAACATGGCCTCACTGTGAGTGCGCCCTCTCTCCTTCCCTCTCAGTAAGGGAAAAGATCCGCAGTCTTCCCCGCGCTGGTCGTTTATCCCAGGGTGCATCATACCTCCAGGAAGCGAGAGCTGCTGGCCTTGGCGTGGAAAGGCTCGGACCACATGCGCCGCAAATCCCCCTGAGGACCACAAACACCAGTTTAGACTCTTGAGTCAAGTGTTTCCTGCTGCATCCTCAATGACCGGGTCAGCTGAGACAACTCTGTTTCTAATTTTAATAAATATCCTTCTTCCTTTCACTCTCCTGTGCACTTAAACCATACAGGAAGTCCTCGATTTACGACGTCCTCGACTTGTGTCGTTTTGCCGTTAAGTTGGAATCGATTATGGGCCGGTCCTCGGTTTAACGTACGGAGTTTCGTCGTTATGTCAGAACTGGTTCAGTGGAACTCGTTGGCAAGTGGAGCGCACAAATACTGTACGTACAGTAGTCATGTGGCGCTATAAGACAGCTTTGTTTACATTTGCTGCCACATTGGCTTATGCTGCATTTGCTAACTTCATTGGCCGCGTTCATATGAAACCTTTAATTCCTCTTTAATTCGGAATTAAAGTTAATTCCGCTTTAAAATCTCCTTGTAAACACTTAATTCCAAATTCCGAATAAACTACCTGGTTTATTCCGAATAAACTAATTCCTGTGTACGTTTTATTCATGTATACAGTGAATTCTGCTTTAGTTAACGCCGGTCATTCTGCGCATGCTTGGCTCCTCACGTAACGATGACGTAGTGACGTACACGTTCTGCGACCTTACTGGGGTGAACATGTTCAAGTGACGCAACAGAAGTAGGACGCCATTGTCGAGTTGCCGTTTCAAAACGACAATAAAAAGCAAAGCAAAAACATGCCTTTTAGTGGTTCCTCCATGTTGTTGGGGAAAAGAAATGCCGCGGCAAATGGAGTTTGTTTTCTCCTGATAAACAGGGATACGACACGTCCACTCCCTGTCCAATCAGAATCCTTTCCAATGCCCAAACGTTAAAGCGGAATTAAGGAAGGCGGATAAACATGTGGTCCATGTAAACCTTAATTCAGAATTAATATTTCCATGTAAAGCACAAAACTTTAATTCCGAATGAGTCAATTCTGAATTAATAATTCAGAATTTAAAAAAACTTTGTGTAAATGTGGCCAATATGGCTCCCACGTGCAAGTCAGACTTACAGTTTACATTTTCACCGGTATTTTCCTACCGAGCTGCCAATTAAATCGGTCGATTATAGCCCTGGAGATTTGCCGATAAAAAGCCGATACATTCTTAATTTCTCATAAAACGGTAAATGCTGCTAACTGTCGGAGTCGTGCAGAATGATGTCCTTGTGCAGTTTGTCCAACACATGGAGCTCTGAGTCCATCAGTCCTCACCGCTGTCTTCTCAGTAAAGAACAGGTGTAAACTACAGCCTTTAACATTACAGGAGTGGGCTGAGCAGAGCTTGCTGACAGGTAAATTTGTTACAGCATTAACAGTGACTCAAAATGTCTTCCATTTCAGTTTAACTCTTTGATTTGAGTCTTTCATTTGAATCCTGACTTCACGGCAAAGAAAATAATGGAGTAGAAGAAATGTGATTTAATGTTAAAAGGCATCAGAGGGCTGCAGAAATGTTTTTCCAGTAACTTCACTCATCATGTTGCTTATATACGGCATATATATATATATATATATATATATACACATACATACATATATACACAAAACCTACGTCTAATTTGCAGAAACAAGAAGTACAACACCAGATGTATTTCATCACTCATTTATAGATTGACTTTTTGAAGGTTATATAATTTCCCAGAGGTTTAATGCTTTGTTGGATTAAAGAGTCCTCTCTGTTGTAAAGTTAAACAAGTACTAAAGTACAAAGTATGATACAACAGTAAAATGTTCTGCCTGTAATTCATGTCTTTGTTGTTGTAAGTGTTAACAGACCAAAAAAAAAGTTATTTTATTCATTCTACATTTTTTAAACTAATCGGCCGATTAATCGGTTATGGGTATTTTTTCTGGCAAATATCGGAATCGGTCTCAAAAAATCCGTATCCGTCGGGTCCTACTGAGTTGTGTTTCAGTGTGAGCTAATGACTGTTTGTCATTACTGTAGTTGTACAAATATGTAAACTGATTGATATTGCGATTCACGTAATGCTTTGTTTACATTTTCACCGGCGTTCCGACTTACGGCAAAAACCAACTGATGTCACACCATAAGAACCGAACTCCAACGTAAGTCGAGCACCTGCTGTATCTTTTTTAGCTGTCTAAAATTCTGTGACTATCTATTAGACAATTCATGAGTCAGTAAGGGGGAACTAAGAACTACAATTACAAATTATTCAAGTATGAACCAGATTGTGCATCCCAGTTCATCTTTTGTGTTTTCAATTTCCCTAATTTACAGTCGCAATCGCAACCAGTCTGTTACATAAAATTCTGCAAGATGTGAAAAACAGACCTTGTGTACTTCAGCAGGATGCTACCATTTATAGAAACTAGAGTGCATTACATAATTCCAATCAATAAAATGTAAAGTTGTCCTCTTTTGATGGTTTCAGTTTTTTCTTTACAGCTAAATGCATGCTGTGCAACTTTTTTCTACTCAAAGCTCAAAGAGAAAGAGTGCTTATTTGTTTTATAACTTTTTACTAAAGATCTTTCTATTCAATGTGTAATGCTAGTGAGAATGAAACAAAAAAATATCTTATGTACACTGGCCATATTTAAGCATTAATTTGTTGAAGTTACATGTCTTACTTGAAGTTGTTTCCCTTGATTTCAAGTGTGTGTGCAAAATTTAGCTAAACTTGCACAGCTGGACTTTACTTTCTTGCACAATAAATGTCTGTGCTCCAGCCTGTCGACGTACCTTCAGGTAGGCCATAGTGAGCAGAGGCAGCAGGGTGAAGGGCACCAGGTAGAGCAGAGCGGGCTGAGCAGCACGATGGATCCTGGAGGCCACGGTGGCAGTCAGCAGACCTGCAGAAACACACCAAAAACATGTTTAGAATACTTAAAAAAAGATGAGAAACATAACAATTTATATACGATACATTTAACCTTAGAAAGTCCACGAGTTTTAGAAAATACAAAAAATCATCCCTTCCATGCTCCCCATCACTGAATGAATGCAACCTTGACCTTTAACGTCCATCCGCTCATCGATTGACTGCTTACCCACAAAGTATCCGATGAGAGTGCAGTGGAAATAGGAGACGCGCTGCATGCGTCCGGACATGTTACCAGGCCCCGGGACTTCCCCATTGGCTTGCTTCTTGTAGTTATCGTAACGCAGGACGAAGCATAACAGCAGCCCCGGCATCACGATATCTCCTATTCCCAGCATTGAGAAGTGGCTTCCTGTGGAACTGCGCAAACGTAAAAAGCAGAAACGAGGTTGAAACGCAAGACGGACACGAGAATCACGGTGCTTTGCCAATTCCCATGTGTACCGTTTCAACTTCAGGGCCTGACTGGGTGTTAAACTGGAACTAGTTAGAAGTCAGTAGTCGATTAGTAGCAGATTAGAGAAGAAAACCAACTGCTGGGGTTTTATTTATCCATTAGGAAACTTTGAGATTCCTTCATCTTATATTAGTCAGACGAGAAAAATCACTTTACTTCGCAAATATTAAATTTCCTCAAATAGTGACCTTTTCTTACCAGAGCAGCAGGAGGTAACAGGTTTGTATTTGAGGGTATTTATGCATATTTTAAGTACAACGTCTCATTTTGATTGACTCCCGTTTGCCCGTTAAGGTTTCTGCATCATGCTGTTAATCCAAACTCAACACTGTCACAGTAAAAGCCCTCTGGAATTTCAGAGGACAGAAAACCTTCAATTCTTGGAAGAGTTTTATTGCGATCTATTTGCAGAGATACTGTATGCAACATCGACTGAATGATGGATAAAAGGAGTTACACATTCTGTGTTTTGTCCCTGCTGTGTATTTTTCATCTACTTGTTTGTGTCGACTATGTCCCCAGCTATTATCAGAGCTTTTGATTCACATTTATTTGAGGAAATACCATAATTATACAGTGTCTGTTGTTGTACGTCAATCTCAGTTTTGGACTCGGCAGTTCTGATGCTAATATCTTAATGTCACCATTCATGTTAACTAAGGTGGCAACTAGCAATTATTTTCTTGATAAATCATTCAATGAACTGTCACAACTTTTTAAAGCTCAGGATGTCATCTTCACATATCCTGGACTGAAATATAATCCGGTTATTATTATTATGAGAGAACAAACTGAACAACTAAGATGCCAGGACACCAGAGTGTTTGGCATTTTAGCCAGAAAGAAATCCATTCATCATCAAAGCAGTTGCTGATTAATATTCTGTAAACTGACAAATCCATTATGGCTTCAGCTCCATTAACTACTGGATGTTAAAGATGTTTAACATATGACATTTACCACGCTAGGCTAGCATTAATCTCAATGTCATTACTTTTAGAGGTTCCCTCAGTTAAAGGAAGTGTAAGTCTAGTGTGAGCTTTGACTTGATGGTGGCACTAAATAAACTTCAGGAGATGACAAGATTCTTTCGGATTTATCCACTGGGGGCCTTAAGCACTGACAGACAGACGGCTTCTTTCAGAGTAAACAGTATTAATAAACTTAAATGTCAGAAAGCAGAGCAGAATAATGAAGTGAGAGCCGGCGAGTGAACACAGGTCACACAGCAGAGGTCGATCAAAGTAATTAACTGCATGATTAATGTCTGAGTTACCTGGGAAAGACCAGCTTGCCGGGTAATGAGAGGCGGGGTACATCACGGCCCATCCCCGGCCCCAAATGGAGCTTCCTGGACAGAACATCTATGGGATTTTCAGCAGGCTGGGTGGCAACTTTGACCATCACATTACTATTGAAGATGTAGGCTGAGAAAAACACCTGGAAAGAGTCAAGCAAACAAAAAAACATCACATTTAGAAACCAAATCCATGTTGGGTTTTTACTTTTGTCTGACCAACAGTTTAAAAAATAAGTTTACAGTATAAAGTTATTTGTAAAAAGAAAGAAAATCCTCACTTTTGAAACACTTACTGTAACCAGTGTGATATTTAAACTCGTTTATCAGAATGATCATCAGTTCTTTTCCTATTATTAACTTCTGTGCTTCACCATCGTCTCCAAATGTTATCAAAGTGAATGACTGCTTTGTGCTCTCAAAGCAGACCCCAAGCCAATGAGAAAAAACAAAAAATCATTTGTTGAATTCATTTAATGTGCTTTTATTACAACATAATGGATGACACAAACGGTCACAGTATCAGCAGGGAAGTTAAAGTGAAGGCAGTGGGGTGCTGGCAGGTCGCTCAGTGCTCAATGTGGTAAAGATTAGAGCAAAGGCTGAAAATGGACTGACTGGTGGAACATTAGCAGAGCAGCATTACAGGATAAGCCACAGTCTCTGCATACTTTAAACCGCAGGTGTGCAGCTTTAAAGTTTCGTGTTTAATGTATGGAAGGCTGCTGCAAACCTGTCATTAGCACAGGCAACACAACATTCTGCAGTTAACACAAAGCATCTCGCTGCCCTTTTCATTGCATCTCAGCCAAGGAATTACACTAATCTCATTTTAAAGCGATCATTAATAGGATACTGACTCTCCTTGACTGTGGCGATACTTCAGCTGTTCATTGTGATGTTGTTTTCCCCTCACTGTAGTGGCCAATTCAAACCACTGACAAATTTGTCTTTTTTTTTTTTTTTGCTCAGGAAGGTTTCCAACTGAGTAAAATGACACAAAGCATTTCAGTGAGATCCATGAGAAGAACTGGTCAAATTCTCTCCATGCCAAGGAAAGCTGCTTCAATGTTTCCTTTCTCTGATAGCATAAGATGCACTGGTTCATCCTTTACTGAAGGAAAGGAGAGAATGTCATCTCTCAGTTCCTTATGGCAGCAAGTCAACATCAATATATTCACTGAATATCCACTGTTGTAAGATTACGTAGCCTTGTGTAAGTGCAGTTGGATTATCTTGGCAACGAGATTGTTTCCAGGTTTTCGTCAATTCTGCTTCACATCTTTCCTTGACCTTGTGATGTTTTGCATTAAAGTCAAGGGAAAAGTGTTCAGTAAAAGACTGAAAGTCTGAAACGATTGCCTGAGTTATTTGATTACTAAAATTACTTGAAGCAAAATTCTCGAGGCTTCGTTCTAATCCACTACATACTAGACACCAGGTCACCAACTAGTCCAGACCTAGACTGCATCTGATATGGACCTGGACCTAAAATCAATAAATTAGGGATTTTTTATTTGATAGGATGCTTCTATTTTAACCGGCACAGCTTTTCGAGTGTTCCTAGTGACCGGAGGACTGAACTACGAAGGCAGTTTGACATAGACCTGTGTGTCAGTCGGCTCGACAAAAGCTAAAACCTCAGCCAGAGTTAACAGGTATGAAGATGATTTTCAACTTTCTTTGTTAACTCAGACTTTCTGTTTCAAACTCATCACACAAACAGAAGCGTTTAACGTTTCATTCGATTCGTTTTCTGCACAAAATGAACCAATTGTGTGCAGCTGCTTCAGTCAACACATTGTTTTCATGAGAACAACGATGAACATAAAAATTTCTGACGGCAAAAAGCGCCGTGACTGGAAATGAAGTAAGACAGGAATGCTGGTAGACAACTGCTAAACATGCGTTAATGTATTTAATTTACTGATCAGTGCAGCTGGTTATTTCTAACAGACAGCTGCACAATAAAACTGTCAAAATTCATATATTCAAACACGATATTGAATTGAAGTGCATGCAGGTCTGACACTGTCTCATAATGAAAGAAATCATTTTAATTTGTGGCCAAATCAAAGTGAAACTAAAGTTACTGACTGAATGTTCTCTGTAATCAATACAATAAACTAATCAGTTATCTTATTTGTGTTCTATCAGCTGCAATAGCTGTGGGTTCAACGGACCAACCATAAAAACATATTCATGTAATTTCTGCATCAACAATGAAATACATGTAGGTTACCATGGCCTTGAGTTGTAGCTAAATACCCCCCTACTACACTAGACATGTACAACACCCCTGTACTATACTATATATGTACAACACCCCTGTACTATACTATATATGTACAACACCCCTGTACTATACTAAATATGTACAACACCCCTGTACTATACTATATATGTACAACATCCCTGTACTATACTATATATGTACAACATCCCTGTACTATACTATATATGTACAACACCCCTGTACTATACTATATATGTACAACACCCCTGTACTATACTATATATGTACAACATCCCTGTACTATACTATATATGTACAACACCCCTGTACTATACTATATATGTACAACATCCCTGTACTATACTATATATGTACAACATCCCTGTACTATACTATATATGTACAACATCCCTGTACTATACTATATATGTACAACACCCCTGTACTATACTATATATGTACAACACCCCTGTACTATACTATATATGTACAACACCCCTGTACTATACTATATATGTACAACACCCCTGTACTATACTATATATGTACAACATCCCTGTACTATACTATATATGTACAACATCCCTGTACTATACTATATATGTACAACACCCCTGTACTATACTATATATGTACAACACCCCTGTACTATACTATATATGTACAACACCCCTGTACTATACTATATATGTACAACACCCCTGTACTATACTATATATGTACAACACCCCTGTACTATACTATATATGTACAACATCCCCCCCTGTACTATACTATATATGTACAATACCCCTGTACTATACTATATATGTACAACACCCCTGTACTATACTATATATGTACAACATCCCGTAGATGTCCGTCCGTGCTCCACCAGGACGGTTATTTCTGCTGTACAATGCGCTCACTCCTGCTTTTGATGCTGTAACACATGCCAAGTGCAGAATCTGATTACTCGAATAATGGCCAGAATAATTGATAAAATACGCAATTACTAAAATAACTGATAACTGCAGCCCTAGAAGAGACATATTACATACTTTGTTTCACTATTCCACCACAACCAGTGTCAAATATGGCTAGTAAACCACAACTAGCCAACAGTGACAAAAAATTATAACTGGACTTTAATGTGATCTTCATCCTAATTCTGGCTCAACGAGACAGCTGATGTCCTTCATTATCTAGTCACACTTCCTTTAAATCATTCAACTGTGTACTTTCCTTGAATGTTGTGTTGTTGTGAAGATTGGGTTTTTGTTGGTAGTTCTCTATAATTTGCTGAGCCGTGCTGGGAATCACCGCTATCAATGCTAACTACCCAGTTTCGTCCAAACTTCCCTGCTGTTGAGTGTAAAATGTAACTGTCCAGGGGTCTTAAAAACAAATTCGCAGCCTTTAGATTAACTGAATTATAATTACAGCTGACATGTGTCCTCATACAGTCTGTTTGCTGTGTCTCATGGCAGATGTGATGCAGATTATGCTTGGGGAGGGAGCATTTCTTACCCAGAATACATCATAAATGAGCAGTCCTGACAGCAGCAGGCAAGACACCTTCAGACTGGGGAGCCGTACGAAGGCTATCATGGCGACGCACAAGCCCATGGCTAATGCTGCAAGGAGAAAAACGCATGATAGTTAAAGAAAAATACACATTTTAGCAGAAAGTAGCTGAAAATAACAACATAGGAACAAGTTTATTTCCAACTTCATATTTAGATTTTCAAATTCCTACTAAACTCATTTCAAAAATTAGTTCTCCGTTTAAAAAAAAGCAGCTACTAGTTATATCTGTGCAAGCATTTTCATGTTTGATGACAAATTATTACAAATTTTTCCAGGGCTGCAATGTTCACAATATTCAAGAAGACTGTCAGCAATACATACCGAGTCAAATATTGAAAATACAAGACCTGCAGACACTTTTCTCTGCTTTGTCAGCTTGTTATTAACGTCCATGAAGAGCAGTCAGCTTAAATGTCAGTTACATTTTCCAAAGCAGTTGTCTAAGTACATTCTTCTGCTGCTACTGCTTGAAGATAATGTTACTGAAATCTTCACACTGCATGAGTCATGACAAGTTCCTTCTGTCCAAGAAAGATGATGAAACTGAATTCTGTCTTGATTCTTGCCTTTATAAAAAACTGGGACGGTCCAATCTTTTTCCCCACTAGCATTGTAGTTCGCAACCATGCTACCATATAGACTACTATATTTACTGTATTTAATATTTTTGGGCTGATATTTCATTACCGCACCTCATTGTCCATTGCTGCATAATTCTTAATAAATCCATCATGCTCTACTCTGCAGCTCAGAGAAATGTGTCTGTATCTGCACAGTTTCATGTTACACAGCCTGCAGCAAACGTGCTTTCTATGAACCTCGAAATAAGCTTGTAATGTGCACAAGAGCCTTTTCACAGCAACGCACCGTCCATAAGAAGCCAGTGTCCAGTCAGCACCCAGATGAGCACCAACATAACAGAGAGAGAGAAGGACAGGAGCTCAGCCAGAGTGAAACGCCCACAGCAACCAAACGAAATCCTGCAAGAAGACAAACACACAAAGGAGATGCACTAAAATCACATGAAGTACACACACAGGAAATTATGGAACATTTAAACATTTACTGGGCAATATATGCAGTGATCACAGAGCAGACTACGCACACTCAGTGATGTCCAAAGGTGAGAGGTAATGAATGTTTGGATGTGGAAGTGGGCAAATGGACACCACTAAAGATAAAACCTTTATCTCACTTCTCACTTGCCAGTCATGAAAATGATTCATTCATGATTTGTGAATGAAACAAAACAGAGAATGAATGTGTCTAGACACACAAACAAATTAAAAAAAAAAATTGTCAATAAGCAGAAATGGTTTAGGGTATGAGGTGGAGTTATTACTCACTCTCTACATCTGTAAGTAGAGACGTGATGTTCGTGTTGTTATTGAGTATGTGGGTTATTTTGTTGGTAATTCCCCCAATGTTGGTTTGTGCACATTCAATACGTTCCTCAGAACCTTTTGCAAGCACTGGTTTCTGGTAGGACCAGTCAGAGTGGGACCTCATTATTATATATCGGTCATATGTGTGACAGACAAATGAACAATCTCCACTTCTTTTAGCATCAGCTGGAAAACAAAAAACATGCAAAAGTTTATTTTAAATTTAATTGTAAATACATTCAGGCGTCAAGGGGTTAAAGTTTTAAATATAATCTGTAATCAGTAAGAGAATGAGAGAAACAGTAAAGGGCTAGTCCATCCAAACAACAGAAAAGATTTCTGATTTAATGCCTGCAATCAGGTTTAGGTTTATTTTCCAGCGTTTAGTGTTTATTGGTATATCAATATTAGAATGGCATTGCAAAATCCCGCCATTAAAAATGACACGATAGCAAAGTTTATTAGTAGTGATATTTAAAGAATGACAGTGTTTTAACAGAAGCTGTTGTCGATGTGTGTTTCTGCTTCCACTTCCTGTGCCCACAGTGGGACAAGCATGTTTTCTCTCTCATATAGAAGCTGCAGCTTTCACAGTAACATAACGAGATGGATACAAATACAAGCACTCTAGATGATCGTCAACAAAGCAGATGCACGATGTGAAATACAGCATTTTTCCATTCACACAGCCAACAGCCAGGGTGTGACCAGAGTCGCCACAAAGACCGTCTGTAAAAGATATTTTAAACCTACACAGACCAAAGAAACAAACACAAGCATCTCTCTGACAGACATGAGGACTTATTCAAAGAGCAACAGGTTAGCGAATGTGGAAGACAACATTATTACATCATACCATCCACTATGAGTCGAGCGAGTGAGATTTATTTGGTGATAAGTAAGCTTTGTTTTCACCTTTGGAGTTTGATGAGGCAATAAAAGCAATGATGACTGTAGGGCTGGCCCGAATAGTGGCTTCTGGCCTCCGAATATTCAGGCCCTATTAAACACGAATATCCAAATATTCGGACCCGTTCGTCTGGTCTCCCGGGTCCAAATGTTGCCTTCAGTTAAACTGAAGAATTCCCATACAGCGGAAGTCTTCAGCATCTTGTCTTGTGTTTATGCAACGAAGTGAAGCGTGACGTCAGAGTTGGCAGCCACCCGGCCATTTGGGTGGCGTTTACAACACAAATGGAGGAGCCGAAATCAGCCAAAGAACACGGCGGGATGAACCGAAGTGGGCCGAAGGTGCAGGGAAGAGACGAGCTCCGAATATTTTCATCTGTTGAGAGGAGGGGGTGATCACATAGACATATGTGTATATGTCTATGTGATCACATGATGAGATGAGCCGATAAGTGCCGATGTGGGCCGAAGGCGGAGGGAAGACAGTAACGCCGCATATTCTTTCCGCCCGGTAACGTCCGACGGGGGGGGGGGGGGGGGGGGGGGGGGGGGGGGGGGGGGGGGGGGGGGGGGGGGGGGGGGGGGGGATTCGGATACCAAAACTAATAACCGGATAGTGCCGTAGCAAACGAATATTCGGATATTCGGGTCCAGCCCTAGATGACTGCTTAACCGGGCTCATGTTATCTTTTGAAAACATCAAAATTAGTAATGCAGTAGTAATAACTTCACCATAACTTCCAAACTGTAAAAAAAGACCAAAAAAAACGGGCATTTAGACATATGCAGAAAAATAGCACAACTGAATTCCTGCAAAAGGGTGAAAATTGGTGAAAGAAATGTTAAGGATTTAAACTTTGTAAGCAACACTTTGATATTTGAAAGTGAAGAGATGTGAAAGAGCAGATCTTCATAAAGAGTTCCTCTAGTTCTCAATGGTTTGGTCTTAAAGCGATTAAAACATTGGTACTGTAACATTGTATTGTTGTTTCAGGGTTTATTTTAGCATTGTCCACTGCTCTGAGTTGACATTAGCCAAATATCTTCAGTTCTTCTTTTTTGTTTTTAATAATCCAATCATTCTTTTTAGTTCACTGTTCTGTCTTTTGCTTCTATTACTTTTAATTTATATCTTCTTACCTTTCCTGATGTCATGTTTTGCCAAGGTATTATTTCAGTATTGGTAGTAAGATATTTCAGCTGGTATGTTTTCCTTTTCAAGTTTAAAAAGATCCCCTTTATCACAATGCATCTGAATCATAATCTTGCCATCACAACAGCACGGTACAGCCTTTTACTGATTCGACAACTGTTGCACACAAAGACATACAAAACAGCACGGAGCAGTTTCAGCAACATTTATAGACACAAAGAATCCACATGGTTTCCTTACTTGTTCTGTGGGGAGCAGGGTCTGGTCAGATACTGGCACATTGGCAACAAGAGGAATGCAAATGCGATTGTTGCAAGAACTGAGGAGAAGAACAAAGCACAGCAGTGAGACCGACAGCTTTCACACCTACAACGTTTGTGTCCCGGTCATTTCTGTCAGTTTAATGTGGCAGATGATGGTCTTAAGTTTCAATCAGCACATAAAGAGGTCTTCCCCGGTGTGTAACTACTAAACAGAAATTTGATAGCCTCATAGTAAGTCTGCAGCTGTAGTGTTTTTGTGTTACGGTAAAGAGCGACAATTACCTGCTGTGCAGATGGTGAAGACCACCTGTACGGAGTCAAAGAAGAAGAACATGACTAGCAGAGACACAGAGGCTCCTATGGGCAGGAACAGGGCCTGTGTGGAGTCTATAGTCTGAATGCCTGAAAACAAGCAGAGCAGCTCATCAATCAGTTATAATCACTTCAGAATCCAAGAAGATATGTTGTCTGTGTGTAATAGAATTCTGTCATATATGAAATGCTTACTGTTGTTTGTGTTGCTGTTATTGAAAGACCCCGTTGTTGTAGGGTTTCCATCTTTATCCTTCTCCTGGTTCTCGCAATCCATGTTTAATGACCTGCAGGAGGGAGGGTCAGAAAGAGAGGAGATGGTGTGATTTAGGCATCAACAATCAGACACAAAGACTCAAAAACAGAGCTTAATTTACAGTGAATGAATGACACAATGGCCCCTGAAAAGTAACAGCTCTTATACATATGAATATTCTGTCAACAGAAGTTGTCATAACAAAAAATACTATATATATATATATATATATATATATATATATATATATATATATATATAGAGAGAGAGAGAGAGAGAGAGTGTCATTTTCTATTGACATTAATGACGAAGCAGCAGGCAATCAATGGCTAAATTTTGCAGCGTGGGAGGTCTGTTAACTTGAAGTCAAATGTGGCTCTAAAATTAAATCTGCAAAGTAACTCACTCATACCACCTCACAGAATAGTTTCATGTGACTTTAATAATCCTAAAAATAGTCACTAATTAGTTATAAGAATGATACATGCTTAAAAATACTTCATTGAGTAAAGTGCCCAATCATGTTCTAAATCCCATAGTTGTTAATACTTTGACATGTCACAGCAGTTACAGCTAAATTGTATTTAATCGATCTGGTTCCAGAGTCCCGGCATTGAGAATAATTGCTCACTCTCACACCATCACGGTTTATTGGGACATTTGACTAGACCAGACCAAAGTTAATTATGTTTTAGTAACACTGTCACTCAATATGTTTGCAGCTAAACACACATGTGACTGGAAACATCATGGTGAGAGTGCAAAAAGTGGAATCCTTAAACATAGCTTAAGTCAAATTTCCATCCAAAATGTTGTGCAAATTTATTCCAGATTCAAACTAAATGAATACATTTCCCCATCCATTATGCTTATGCATACTAAGCCCATCAAGATGAACAGCTTGTGGCATCAATTCTCCACTCAGGTGCCATTAAACCGTTCCACAAGAGGGGGGCAAAATTAGATAATGAGATTAGAAAAGTCACAGTCAAACTGAAAATGTGGAAACATTATGGAAATATGACATTTATGTTGAATGTTAAGCAGGCTTTATACTATCCATTGTAGCAAATATGCCCAAACGTCTTGTTGGATATCTTTGGAAAGCCCTCATACACCTTTTCAAATCCTTTTTATTTTGTTACTCAACTGTTGGTGGTATTTTCCCCATGAACTAGGTGCAGCACTTTGAATGAGCTCCTAAAGAGACTGTGAAAAGGTGTGTCGTAAATGATTTTGCCTCACGACAGCAACTATCTCAGCCCAGGATGACCTCAGAGCAACTTGATCTGATCAGTTATTTCTTCCAAATAATAACTACAATCCACTGATGACTGTAATGTTCCCCAACCAATTTGTGTCTCAGTGTGCCATCCGAGCTGGCCTGTATCGTGGAGTGAAAATGGAGCATCATCAGCACCGAGCCGACTTCTTTATATTTGGACGGTAGATAAAACAGTTTGCATCAATACCCCGCGTATTCATGCAGACATACGACAGATTGTCCGAGAGATGGACACCAGATTGATTCCGCAATTTCCCCCGACAACAGATGGAAAAGCAAAACATAACTGTCTCTCAATTCAGCCTGAGAATCAAAGTCTGTGAAGCCATTTACCTGCTAATAAGGCTCCTCTGAAACAAATGTGTTTTGGTAATACACTAATGCAAATAAATCAATCAAAACACCATTAGGTGCAGGACTGTAGATCTTTTTTCAGTGCACATAATGCACCAAAGCCAATTCATCCATTTTGTTCATTGGGTATATTTGCACTATGACAAAAGAAGTGTTTTCTGCTCAGTTTAAGCAGAATATATGCATTTTCCCTAGATTGAACCCTGAGAAACAGACCCATAAATCAAAAGCATATTTACAACAACAAACCTTTGTGTTCTTAATTTCCTGCAGCCTGGGACCAGGCTTCTCCCAAACAGAAAATGAGAAAAACTGCCTTCAGAACAGGACATGCAAGTGTTTTTGTTATGCGAGCCAGCAAAACTGCTTAAAAGTGTAATTAAAGGAATTAAACATTCAGCTATAAGTTCTGCTTACAGCTCTGCAAACAAAAGCTCTCTGCAAGTCATCGTCCACTATCCCCCTGACAGCTGAAGTAATTATTTATTTATCGACGCTCACCTGAAGCTGCCATAGACGATGAGGAGAATGGAGATGAGGAAGGTGGACACCTGGCTGGAGTCTACTAGGGAGTACGCCCTGTGGGGAGAAAGAAAAGCATGGTTAATATTTCTGAGCATATCACTTAATGAAGACAACAGTAGTGTTTATGCTGCAAAAAAAACAAAAAAAAAACAACACTCTTTCTATCCCAACTGTCTTCAAACTGACATGTGAATGAACTGTTGCAGCTTGCATTGTTAGGTTTTTGATAAATACATCATTACCCTAAACACACTAAGAACAGCAGGAAGACTAAAATGATTTCCTTGACTTTAAGCCCACATCAATCTGCTGCTTTCCCCCTTTTTGTCAGTCCTAACTGGAATCTTTTACACACTGCAAGTTGCACAGAAGCTTGCCGGCTGTCAGCGGTGTGATTTGGCAACAGTCACTGAATGACTTTCCGCATTTTCCCCCCGCAAACAAAATAAACATTTTCTGAGCAGACTCTTTTCTCACTGCAGTGAATAAAACCACGTGTTGTTCGACTTCAATGCCCATCTGATACAATCAGACTCAATCATATTTTCCTTTCATGTATGTCATTTCTGTGATTGCAGTTTTTGAAAGAGAAAAACGTGTCCCACAGCTATTTTGCTCTGTATGCTTCCAAGTGTGTTAGTGGGTTTTCTAAGCCCAAGGATGAGGAAATACTCCGCAATATTTAACTAAAATTGTCTGGTTGTGAAATTAAACATTTATAAATTCTAACACATCTAAATGTCCACTGAGACACACAAGCTGTAAGGCAAATGAAAACAGAGCCCTAAATAACTGTGAAAGAGGAAATCTGAGCTCCAAATTCTTAAATTATAAGTGCAAAAAAATCCAACCTCTGGAACTGTTAAACTGTGGTGAATGTCGTATATATCAGTTTCTCAGGGAATAAAAGTGGTTTTCCTGCTGGATTGTACTCTATAATCCATTCAAACTGAAGAGTACACACCCATGCGGACATACAAATCATCATTGTGAAGTCAGAATAGATCCCTGTTGCACAGTTCTTTCCATTATTTTTTTATGCCATCATAATGAGAAAAATTATATAAATGGTACTGAAGTGTTAAACTGCAATTTGAGTCAGTTATTCGGATTTAATAGTTTGAAAATCTCACATTGGTTGTGGCAATTCTATCACACATTTCCCTAAAAAACTAATATGCTGGATGGTGTAAAATTCATATAGAAAAGCAAGTGTTTCATACAAAAGCCTGTGCACAGTGTGTACGAGGAGAACTGGATAAATCGTGTTCAGCTTTAGCTACTTAGACGCATCACAATGGCCCATCTTCACATAAAGAATTAAAAATCCCTTTTTAGTGACTAAAAGGAACATATAAGAGAATGTGAAATCATTTTGATTATATACATACACATATATCACCGCTCAACCCACTGACACGGCACATCACATGCAAATGGTGCTGCACAGAGCTCAACATATTCTGTACCCTTGAGATCACAACAAAGCCAGGAGAGTGAAACAACTCGATAGTAAAATCAGAATTGCAAATTTTGTTGTATTTTTAAAAAGAACTGGGAAAACACGAGTTATTGATTATGAAAATCAATAAGGCAAATGGGATACACAGCTCTAGGAACACTGCAAACTGCCTACCAAGGAAGGGGATCTTGGGTTTTATTTTTTGTACAAGCTTAAATTTTGATAAGGTCTGTTGGAAAATGACTCCTATAGCCTCAGCCTTAGACTAGTTTAGCTATTAACAATGAATAGTGCTGAGGCATTAAAATCTGCATTAGATAGTGGAGAATGGCATGTATTATGGTATGTAGTGGTAGTATAGGGTAATATATCTATAGGAACCCCAGAGCTGAAATGTCAACGTGATCATTGCATTTTCCATGCATGAGCTATCTCTGATGATACAAAAAATTTCTAATTTCACTCATGCATAGGATTCGTGTAAAACTCCTCTATGTAATCTTTACATTGCACAGTACAGCAGCATATCAGTCTGGGACAGTTGCAAGTAATCTGTCGACCTTACAGATATGACACTTTTGTAGTAACTCTTTGACCTATATCCTCTCTGCGTTTTACGTGTATGTTTGAGATATGTGAAACAGACTAGACAAAATAATGAGCTGATGAAGGACAGGATAGTGCTAAAATCTCTGCTCAGGGTTGCCTTTTAAAGAGCATTCAGACTGAAGATAAGGTCAGAGAAACACGCACTGCACTGTCTTGACAAAGGATGAGTACCCCTTTAAAAACACCATTCATCCAGTTCTATTTTAGCTTGTCCATCAATCATTATCAGATTTTTCACAGCTCTCTAAGCCCCAACATTTCATACACATGTAATCCTAATAGTTCCATAAAAGCACCTTTTTTTTCTCCCAGACAAATGTGTAGTTTCCAGATTAACGTTGCATCTAATCACCAAACTGTTCCCAGATCAGTGATATGCAGCCCTGACATGCGATCTTATAATGCAGGCCTTTTTCTGGGGGCAGAGACAAGGCTGGCATTGTGATGCATCTGTCTCCAGTTAAGAGGTGCAGATTTGACCCTAATCCTGACCTGTCTGTCTCCTGTCAAACGCTGGCTATTGATAAGGAATGCAGGCTGTGGTTCAGAAAATGCAGAATTAAACTTGTGTGACACCACACCAATCCGGTACTATGCAGAAATACAGAATTTGTTCACATTAAATGTTTGCAGAAAACAACTTCCAGATAATTTATTTAATCTTGCTACAAGATTTTAAAGCTATTTTATATGCCTAAAAAAAACCAGTCTCACCCAAGCTGCCTTAATTAGTGTTGAATTGCTATTATTTACAGCTGACTATAGAGAAACGAATGGATGCACAGAAAAGGTGGCAAAGTGGCAGACACAAATTCTTAAAATAACACATGAAACACAGGAAAAGCAGGCATGCAAAGAGGAACAACAGTCACAAGTGGACCACTGTCAACACTGACTGACATTTAAGACTAAAAAAAAAAAATCACACGTCTACAAAATAACTCAGTTGAATAAACATTGGTAACCGCTTCCGTTTGTGTTATTTTTCCCTTCTACTTGACCCGGCTACCTCTTCTTTATTGCAGTTTGAAGCTTGTGAGGTCATTTACTCAAATGCCTCCCACTCTATTCCACCTGTAGTCAGCAACTGTAGTTGTGAACAAAAGTATGTACACTTGTTCAGACCATATATATCAAGGTAGTTTTCAGTTTCCAGTGATGCTTTTAACTAGGACGTTTTTTTATGATGGAGTAATTAAAACACATGCATCTTTGTCACAGAAAACAATAATGCATTTTGGTTCTTTTATAAATAAAATAAGGGTCTTCTGGAAATGTGGTCAAATCTTGTGGGTCAAAAATACACATACATCAATTTGAATTATTAGTTTTAGCGATGCAGAAAGCTGTGACAATCAAATTTCTTAGCGGCATGGCCTCATAACTTCTTGTGACTGATCACAGTCAACAACAGCTCATGACTTCTCCAAGTCAGTTTATATAAGCCTCATCTGATACGCTCATTAGACAAAAGGCTTTAATGGGGCAGTTAGGGGAACTCAGCAAAGATCTGGAAAACACACTATTGACTTGAGCAAGTCAGAAAAGTCACTTGGAACCATTTCAAAGCAGCAAAGATCCCAAAATCATCTGTGTAAACAATTGTAAGTATAAAGTATATAATCAGGAACAAAGTGCAAGCTATCACCTGCCGCTGAGAGAGAAATAGTCAGGATGGTCAAGAGTCAGCCAAGAATCACCAAAAACAACTTTGAAATGAATGAGAAGCTGCTGCTGGAACACACATGTCAGCGTCCACAAGCAAGCGTGTTTCACATCACCATGGTCAAAGGAGCTGCCATGCAAGAAGGAAGTCCATTCTCAAGAAGCAGCAGCTTAAGTGATAGTTCTGTGGTCAGATGAAGCAAAAACTGAGCTATTTGGCCGTAAGAACAACAAATATGTTTGGAGAAGAGAATGTGAGGCCTTTACCCTCAAGAACAAAAGACCTACCACTAAGCATGGAGGTGGTATTATTATGCTTTGGGGCTGGTTTCTTTACCCAAATCAAATGGAATAATGAAGGACAGTTACCTTTACATTCTCAAGACAATGGCCCAAAACATACATCAAAAGTAGCAAAGAAATGGCTAAATCGGGCTAGAATTAGGGTTTTAAACAGGCTTCCCTAAAGTTCTGACCTAAAACCCATGAAGAGCTTGTGGACTGTGCAGAAGGAACAAGTCTGTGTAAGAAAGCTAACAAATTTATTTAAACTGCACCAATTCTGTCAAAAGGAGACGTCGAAGATACAACCAAAAAACCTCATGAAGCTTGTGAACGGCTAGCAAAAGTGCCTAGTTGAGGCGAAAATGGCCAGGTAAACCAAATGTTAATATTGCTGTTTGTATATTTTTAACCCAGCAGATTTTCTCATATTTCCAGAGGATCTACCATAAATGCATCAAATAACCAATATGCATGACTATTCTTTGTGACAAAGACGCATATTTCAATCAGTCCATTACAGAAAATTAAAGGTTACAGGAAATTTTAGAAGCTCAAGATCGCCACGGTCTTCATAAATGTATATAAACCTTTGTTAGCAACCATACATCCTACCTAGTTACTAAAAAGTAACACAAAGAAACCAAAAAAAGGACTTCCTTTGCAACATCCTGTGTAATGCAGGTGTGCATTGTCAGTGCCAGTAGAACTTAAAGGAGTACATTACAACTTACTGCAATCATAAACCACAGAAACCTTTGTTTTCTATAAATTACATGATGATCAACGCTACTGTGATATGAACTGGGATGTATTTTACTTTGTCAAGAAAAAAAGGCTAATTCATTTGAAATTATTTAACATGGTACTAAAGTAGACACCATTTCTCATGGGTAGGAAAATCCTGGAATTAAAATCTGTCCTTTGCGGGCATGCAGTGAACACTGTTTGAGTATAGCTGGGCTGCAATGCTAGTTTTCTTCCAAGCACTGATAAAACAGCCGAGGATAAAGAGACCGAATGCTTCAAATCATTTTTCATTCTGGTACGCCTCTGACACCAGAATTCACAGATTTCATTGTGATGCTTAGGGGGAAAAAGCAGGAATCTTCTGTCTCTTTCATTCATTCAGTAAAACAAGAATGACTACAGGGTGTCTAGGCGAGGAGAGGTAACATGTAGTTCACTGTGGAAACAGGACACCAGGACAATGCTGCCTCATGTAGCTTTGCTTTGGTCTTGTTTGTCCAACACAGGCCTTTACTTAATGACTTAAAAACAACTTCAGCTGGTATCATCTTTACAGATACTTCGAGTTACAATAGGGCCTGGCTTGCTTGACCCAAGATGTAGGTCATAATCAATAGCTAACAATATAATATACCTTTTACAAATCTGACACCCTATTCAGCCAACTGTTTCTTTTGGATTACGTGTCCTACGAGCAGTTTGACTTCAAGCATTAAAAGCGATTAAGAAACTGACCTTGTTCTGCAACAACACTGACAATTATGATGTCACTGCTTCACTGTCAACGCAGCAAGCAGCTAGACGGCTAGTTTAATCTAGCACAGGCCTAATTCATATTCTAGTATCGAACTGGTTTGTCTGAATTCTGTGCACAGAGCCTGTAGAACATGGGTGAGATAGATGAATGGAACATTTACAAACAAAATACAATCCCGGACTGTTGAGGGCTGGATGGCAGCCCAAAGTGCCATAAGACGTCCTTGTTCACTGACAGACTAGGTTTTCAATAACACAATTCCAATACCGTCCTCCATCAAACCAGTTGCATGCATGACTTGAAGCTCCCAGGTCAGGACCAGGCCGCAATGAACATTTCTGCAAATGTCACAACTGTGAGGAGTGGATATTTAAGACAGAATAATATCTTACTGAGGTTTGTCCTCAAACAGATACATAACTCAAAATAAAACAAATTACAAGTCCTCTCCTGTATATCTTACCTAATTTGGTTACAGACTTTACTCTAATTAACACCTGCTTACAATAGCTACTGGGTGCTGGTCATCCAATTAGGAATTAACATTTATCTGTCTCCGCTCTCTGATCCAATTATGGATGTAATGGTTTACAGCCATCAAGACAAAGAATGCAGTTTGTGACCTTTTTGCTTCCATAAAAATAAGCATTCCACCCCTGTCTTGCTGCTCTGGGTTTACACCTGTGTATATCATTTTTTTTTCCTTTCTTTGTCTGAATGAGAGCTGAAAAGGGATTTACAAAGAAACACACAAAAAGGACTGCCATTGAGAGCACGGGAGGTTGTGGGCTGGGTTTTTCTGTGATGTTACAATTACATGGCCAATGCCTCAGCTCAAAGTCACAAGAACGGCCTCGAGCGCAACGTTGAAAGGCGTTTGGGAGTGGAAACTGCTGGTTACACCTATCAAGATTCAGGCCACGATCTGATAATATTAATTTTCTCAGAGCACATGAAGATCATGAGCAAAAACCTCAATCTCAAAATTTAGACTGCGGTTTCTCCAAATTAAAGCTAATCGGGCTTTTAACTTCTAAAGGATAATCTTAGCGGCGCTTCTGTTCAGGACACAGGCAACAGGTGCTTTGGTAATCTCTCAGATTTATACAGATCAATGTGCGCTCTAAAGTGGATAATTTGGCAGCCTTAGCGGTGTCTCAACAGTTGGAATGTATATCGCAGATTCTCAAAAACTACAATGTCTCCAACACTTGATGTAACTTCTTTAGGTAAAACAGGGCTATTATAAATGTGCAGAAGTCAACTTTCTCAACACAACTGACTTTGTAGGTTGTGTGAATGATTAACTCACAACAGCTGAGACTAATTTGACTGTGTTGTGATTGTCTAAATACTAGGAGCAGATTTTTGTCAGTTTTCCTAATGTAGAATGCTTTTCTTCTTAAATTCATTAATGCAAAGATCTGGACTTTTTGGTCAGTACAGACCCGCAACACAGCTACATTTTTAATTTCTGCTTGCTGTAGCATGCATTTTTATCATGACAGTTACATTAAAAACACAGGATCACAATATTTTATTGTATTTATGGTGAAGCTTGGAAAACTGCTCGTGTTGCTAATTGCACAAATAGTCACACACCATAAAATGACAGTGGCTAATGGGAGACAGCACCTAGAATCGATTAATTGCCAAGTAAAAAACATAAACTACGACTGTTAGACGACGACCCACAGCTCACTCTGGACATCCTATCTCTACTACTGGCATAACTTATTATGGGACTGCAGGAAAGGAAATCGATGGAAAATAAACTGGCATGTTAGCTATTAACCTCTGCTCGTTCCCATAAATATACATTTTACAAGTACAGAACAAGACCACTGGTTGCCTCTGCTATATACCATCTTTGCAAGGCAACAGAAATGACTAGAAGTTGTGAGTTTAACAGGTAGCCTCAATTAGGTGTCACTGAACGCTGTAAAAAACACTCATGTGCTTAAGCTTGTGACTGTATTTCCATTTGTCACCTTCTGTAAACAGTTTGCATATCTAACATAAAACTTGAGTAAGAGAAGGCAATTCCTTAAGAACATTATAAATCAGCATCATATATTCTGGTTCCTCCTTAATTTTAATCACCTACTGGAAGGATTCCACACCCTCAGTCACTAGCAAATTTAAAATCTTTGAGAAATCTCACAAGTAATAAACAAGAAAAATGCCACAATACCAAAACTGTTAAAACCAGAGACTGTCATAAATAACGACTGGACAGAGATAATTTATCAACTGATGCCAGATAGATACCATTCTTTATAGCCTTCCATATATAATTCTGCTTGCTAATCACAACGGATACTTAGGAAATGTTGCAAATTCTTCCTATTTAGGTCAGCAATTTAGCGTTTTTATGTCTGTATTTTTACATCATATTTACCTTATTATGAACTTGGTTATGTTTGATATCTTTCTCTTTTTAGACACCATAAAACTCCTGTCTTTCTTGTAAATTTTGCTGAGTATGAGATTTCATTATACCAGATGTGTGGCATTACTGCTACTGAAATTCCACAATTTTTAATACCAAATTCAACATTCAAAAATAGCATCGATCAAGGGACTGTAGTTCAAAACAAGCTCTTACTCTGAAAAATTGCTATGCACGCAATGTTAAATTTTGACAGAACAGCAACTACAGCAGCTTAGCAATATTGAGCAATCCTATCACTACATTGTGTGTTTTTAACACATGCCAGCTGTCGTGATTCACAAACAAGAGCAGTGACTTATCAGGACATTCTGATGACATCTTGTTAATGTAAAAATAACAACTGACTCCTTGAATTTTGTGTACAGATGTGGATGCCTGATTGAGATGCTCAGTCAGGGTGCTTACTCCAAGATGCTCTGACACATTTGCATACTGACTTTTGGTTGTTTATAATGAAACTTTTTTTTTTCCAACACATTGCAATAGACCTTCTGCAGAACCTATAATTTCTGCTACTATTCCACATGTTATTTCCCCTGTTCTCTAGTACTTACAGCAACTATGATACCATGTAAAAATAAGTATGGTCGTATTTTCAGAATTTTGGCATCATCTTGGGACCAAGTGTTGGTTTTTGTGACATGCAGCTAAACTGCATCAACATTTAGTACAGACAATCTTTTAGCAGATCAACAAAGCATTTAATTGAGATAATAAACCACTCCAAAGGCACACAGTGATCTGCACAGATACGCTGACAAGAGCAGAAATGTAAATCAAAATTACACAGAAGGGAAGCCCAATATTTTGTAACGTCTATATATATATTCTCCCTGTGTTGGCTAGTGGTAGATCTTAAATGGTTATGGTGGAAGGATGTGGTTATAAAGCCTGGCTTAACAGACCTTTCACAAGATGGCACCAATAAATGCAGTACCTGATCAGTTTCTGTCAGACCGAAATTAGAAGAGTGGGGAAAAGCATTTGAAACTTGCCAGGATGAACAAGTGAAAGTATACCCAACAACTTCCTTGGTCTGCTCGTGTTTTACATGTCTGTGTGACTGACTAACAACATTTTCATTCCAGGAAGCAACACTTACACAATTTAACCTCAAATGTGATGGTTGAAACGTTCTGGCATAGCACAGCTCTGACAGCTGCAAAACTGAAAGTGAGGAACAGAAACTAGAAGAAAACAACTACCAATGGTTAGCAACCAAACAAGCTCTGAAGATCCTTGCTGTTGTGACATCGAACTACAACCTGCCAACTTTCAAAACAAGACACCTTCAGAACTGTACATTAGCCAGCTGGTTACCATGAGCCTAAATAAGAGCTTGCTGCAGTTTATTAGCAAATTATCCAGGCAGCAGTATAGAAGCTATAAAACTAATTGTGCACAACAGAACCTACAAATGCACCCTATGTCTGCACACTGTCACAGGTCTTCAAATAACTACTTGGTGCAATGCCACTAATAAAATCAAGCTTAGTATGTATGTGGTTGTTTAATTGAACGTTTTAGTATCACAATGCATCATTACTGTGTTTTAAATGCTCATGAAGCAGAGCCAGTACGTGTGAGGCATGTCACAACTCTGTGGGTGTTTGTATTTCTGGTTTAAACGTGTTTGGGGCTCGGGCTGGCATTCAGCAGCTTAAGATACGATGATGTCTGGAGTTGGCCTCGCTGCTCGTCTCCTGGTAAGTGACAAGAGGTGGGGGCAAACAGACAAACACAGACAGACGACACGAGCAGAAAAGTAATTTACGAGTGATTTGCTGTGAAAGGTTGATGCCATTTGCGCTAGTGGATAAGCCTGATACAAAACTAAAACTACTGAAGGTACTTGCTGTGAAAATGTATTAACTTGCTGATAGGGATATGAAGACAAAACCCCACCTACTGATCAGGTAATGGGAATGACAATAACAGCCAAACAGGTGTGACCTCATCAGCATCTCTCACACACAGTTACAACTAAAATGCAGTGTTTCTAGTCTTTCTACACATCCAGCATGCAGATGAATACAAGCAACCTTGTGAAACTGCTGAAAAACACTGTTGTAAAAGCCTCTACGATATTTTGTCCTCATTCATAGTCTAAGCACACTGCAATGATGAAAGCAAATGTGACTTATCAGTTTGGCTGCAAAGCAAAACTTTTGCCAGTGTGAACATACCAGCTTTGATTTAACTGTAAACTGCATTGCCACCATTAGTCTAGAGTCGTCTCTGAATTGCCTCCGTGTCACTTACGTTATTTCTTGCACACTAGATGGTTTGCTGTCCTTAATGTTTTTCTGCCTAGCTTGCATATTAACACAAGCAACCACATATTCAAGCCTTCTAAAGGTGTACCTCTCCTGCGGTGAAAAATATTTTAAGAAATACACTTGTTTGCTGTCTTAATAGGTGTTATTAGATGAAACAGATCCAAGACATGTTTAGCTTTACTTACAACATTTACAATACAGTTGTGAATCTGCTGGACAGTGCATTTCTATCTTTTTTCCTCTTTAATGGAGGCCAGCGGTTTTCCCTTGTGTTTCGCTTTGGTTAAAACCATATTTTTTAGCCCCCAACCTGAATCTGGATATGGAAACAGAAGGAGTAAATGCACACAGAATGTATTTTGATAGCAGACCATCTGATATTTAGCCACATCTGGAGGTGGCCTGGCGAGCACTGTGATGGAATCTCAGCCAAGTCTTAATGCCATCTGTACAGTGAGAAGACCCAGCAAGTCGTAAGGTCAATCTAATTTTCTTTTTGCTATGATTATAAAGATTCCAAAAATCTTCGAGTAGTAGCAAGCGTCTGCAAAACTGCCCTCATAAATACTAATGTTTTTGATAAAAGAATGACCTTGCCACTGTTGCCTTGGGGCTTGCTCTGGAGGTCAGGCATATAGGTTCTGTAAGGCGTCTTGAGACAATCTGAATGTAATTGGCGCGATATAAATAAAACTGAGTTGATTTGAATTGAAAATTGAACCCTTCCCCCCCATCCTTAGCAATGCTTCTCTTGACCTCAGACGCACTATGTTTGTTGACAAGTAAACCAGGTGGAATTAATATAACAACAACAGTTATTAACATCAAATATGAATTCAAAAGCTTGTGGATTGGATGTAATTATCAAAATAATGTAAACAGGATTTTAAAAATGAACGGCAAATTATTGTAGATTAACTCTTTTTTTGACAGACACTGTGTTTTGCTCAATTCATAAGTTCAAAACAAACGAAACACATACAAACAGGACAACTAAATCTAATTTCTATCTTCATATTAGACTTACATTGTTTCAGTGTCACCTGTAAACTGTTCTCCAGTGAACATTTCAAACCATTCCCTCAGTCTCTCATGAAATACACCCTCCAAAGTCTATATTATTTAAACATTAATAGATAACTGTTACGGAAAGCTTTGGGGAACGACTGTAAGCCCAGAAGATGGATTTTTCCATCCATGACTGTCAGTTTAAATTCCTGATAAAACTGAGCTGTTTTCTGCATGCTGAATACTGATACTTAAAATGGTTGTCCTTATAATTTCCAAGTAACAGAAGAAAATGCAAGTCCATTTCAACACAAAGAAAACTAACCTCCTGTTATCAGCAAGCCAGATAAATGAGATGACGAATGAATAGGCAAATGCGAGCAATTTCCCTAGCCATACAGCCTTGCAACAAAGTGTGTTAAAATTCTCAATGACACAAAGAAACTCAATTAGCAAAGAAGTTGTTTAAAAGTTACTGTGTTTACTGATATCCTAATAACGGGAAAAGCTTTGGTTGACTTCTTTCAAACTGATACGTTGTTCAAATCACATGAAATAATAGAAATACAGATATTTCCAAAAAACATCTTACAAAAAAGATGCCACTAAATACAAGTTGGACAACCTATATGATAGAACACAGTATATCTGTGGACCTTCATCATTCATTGAACCTCATCTGCTCCTGGAGACTCGTTGATTTGAAGCACTCAGAAACAAGCCGACATTGTCCTAAAATTGATCCAAACACTGGACCCCTGTTCCACAGATCAGACAAGCATAATGTAACCTACATTAATTAGCCGGGCCCTAACAAGGTGGTCATTTTCATTCACAGGGACAACGCATTTCACACCATCTCTGTATGGCTTCGCTCATTCTATACTTCACCAAGCTCGAAAATTACGTTAACCTGGCCTTAACTATAGGCACCTCACAAACCCAAATATACCGTTTGTTACTGCCTGTCGTGTGCCACAATAAAGAAATTGGCATTTTTGTGACATGACTGCGATGCTAGTTTAGCAATCTACGGCAGAACCTTTGTTATTGTGTGCAGCGAGTCGACGACGAATGCTAACCAGCTAATCAGCTAACCCCAAATTGGTGGTACAGCTAACGTCAACTAAGCTGCTTGACACTGTCATGCAATACTGCGTTTATTGTGCAAGGTTACATATTTCTAAAAGCAAGTGGCCATATCGTGAGCGAAAGAATATTTCACCAACTGGCAGTGTGCTTATGAAGCCGCTAGCAGAGCAGCTAGCTCTTTAGCATTCGCTCACAATAGCACCATTGGATTTGACCGGAGCAGGCTAACGTTAGCACAGCATCAGCTGGTGCTGCTGATTAGCCGCGGCTAGCTAACCAGTCAGCTAAAGCTAGCTGTTTGGAATATCTCAGCTGCAGGAAAAAAATATTTGGATGTATGACATTTTGCCCCACAGACGGTGATAAATGCATTAGGAAGCATCAACGTTAAGAGCCCAGCATTCCTGTGAAGTGACAGATATACAATTCATTGGTTTAATGACCTATTACATTCAGACTTGGTAGTAGCAGCAGCTAACCCTCGGTAGCTATTACTAGCCAGTAGCGCAACGCCTGTGCGCACTCACCAAGATGAGTAGCCTTGCTCCGCCATATCGCCGAAAACAGTGGGTTCCGCGACTGTGGCTAACACAGATTCAGGTCCCGGTGACAACCCGTTGGGACCTGGGAGAGGTTTTTCTGCTTTTCCTTCACAATCCGACGTCCTAGCAGTTACTTTTAGGTGACAACATGATGATACATCCCGGCGGCAGCTAGTAATCACTAGCTGAATATCTTGCAATTGAAATGAGAATGATGGTTTGCTATCGTTAGGTGGACAAGACAAAGCACCCCGAGAAAAAAACCACAGATGTTATTTTCGTCGGTTTCGCTAATGTCCTGCCGTCACCCCAGCCGAGAAGGCTCGGTCTCCAACGATGCTACACCCACTGTAAATCCATATTCAGCCTGGTGTGTCCAGAATAAATTCGGATATTCCTCCGGTCTGCACCCCTAGCTGTTATGGAAGACGTTCAGCTTTGTTTTCTATGGCGAGAGTCCACGGGAACGCGCAAAATCGCCCTGCTGTAGAGGTTTACAAGTAGGACGTGCACTGAAATGCTTTCATGCGCTGAAAACGCTCGCAATGGTTTCCCCTCAGCTGGCAGCATTGCAGCCTATCATACACACCTCCAACTAAAACCGTGGGCATTACGTCGATTGTAAAATGTAATAATGCGTGGTTGTAATTTAATTAACCGCCCGATCATTTGATTCAATCACGAAATGTTATTTTAATTACTGTCAAAAACACTGAAAAACAGACATCCCCTCAAAATTAAATTAATTTAATTAACTATTAAGATGAAAAATGGCTTTAAAAAGAGAGAGAAAGGCCAAATTAAAACTGAATAGTTTCAACAGAATAGATTTGGTATAAATTACACTTGCTTTAGGCGTCTTTTTTTGGCATTATTTTGCAATGAAAGACTCATCCATGGACACGTAGGCTCAGAAGCCTATCACAGAAATGGTTTACAGAGTTATTTGAACAATTTGTAGATTGCTATCTGTATCAGGTCTTTTTAAATAATTTCAGATTGGTCTGCATGCCTCTGGTCATAACATAGAAAAGACTGGCAGTAATACAAAGCAGAAAGCAGCGAGACAGTAAAATAAAAAGAAATAATGAGTTGGTCAGTTGAGTTGTATAAAATAAAATAGGGTCTACCTTTTATTTTTTATTTTTTGTAAGAAGAAATTTTGTGGTGCCAGTCTACAATGGGGAAATTGCTAGAATTAACTACAAAATATACCTGTAGGGCCCTTTATTCAATGCTTATAAACTTTTTTTTTTACCTTGAATAATTCCCGATCACTCACTATCCTTACTCTTTGCTCCAAACTAAGCAATAATTGTATGGATTGCCATGCAGCATTATGATATTAACATATTTCGCACATACATTTATGGTCTCAAGAGGATTAACCTAATGGCTTTGGTGTTCCCCTACCTTTGTATGCAGCAGGTTGACGTTTTCATCCACAACTGTTTAATGCATTTGTATGCATTTGATGCAAACATTTGGTGATTTTGTGAACTTGTTTGTCTCCCAACTCTTCATCTAGCACCATTATGAGGTCAAAATTTTCACTTTATGCAGTAATTTGTTTTTCTCAGCCGTGAGCCCCAGAGCTTCACAGAGCCTTTAGTGCAGCTCCACGCTCTTTGTCTTGTTCTGTTAAAGGAGCCTTATCAGCACGCAGCACAATGAAAAGAGCACGGCATCATTAAAATTTAGGTTTGTTTGCTTTGGGGAAAACACAGAGACTTGGTAACAGTCCCTAACAGCCAATACAGCGATCAGAGAAAGTTTTCAGTTGTGACTAAAGGTGTATTTAAAAAAGGAATGCAGATGGCATCATTTATCCTCTGGGCAGAAATGTGTTGAGTGAATTCAATGACAATCTGTCCATTAGATGTTGATGTTCTCAAGTGGATGTTTTGACCAGATGGTGGTAAAAGAGGAAAGGTCAGGTGGTCACCAAAAACATCAACAACTCCTTCTCTGGTGGAGGTTTGGAAGACTACAGAAAATGTACAATTTGACCAGAGGGATAATTGAAGGACAAGAATCCAAAATAGAACTGGTGACCTCGAGGTATCATGGATTTGGTCCGTAAAGTTTATGGTAATTCTATTAGATTTCTTGTTTTTAAGTGAAAATGCTGAAAGGCTTTGAAGATCAATATAGGATTGTCAAAACATCTGATGACTAACTGCTAAAATGTCTTACTATATATGAAAAAACTGCATAAAATGTGCTTATATAGGTGCATGGATAGATGGAATAAGTGAAGGGGGAGAACAAGTGCATCTGTAAGTACACACCATAGTTTTGTTCAATGCTGTAAAAGCAACTTTCTGTTTTATTTGTTAACAAAACGATGTTGTGAGAAATAAAAAGTAGGCCTCAGGTCAGAGTGGGGAGTGCTTTACAGTAACGGAGCTGTTGCCTGGACAAAGGGCACTGCTCATAACAACATAGTTTATACAACAAATATAAATAATGTAATAATCCTGGTGGATCAATATGGGATCTAACCTGACAAAACCTACTAGTGCACACTGTACCCCGATTTGACAATACCTTCTATCAATATGATGGAATGGAAAAAGAAAAAAGCTCACGGACTAAAGCGTATAGACCTCATCTGTCAAGCATACAGTGCGCTGGTGGTTTGGATTTCACTTGGAGTATGTCTGCCAGAGGAACTGGCACACTGGCCCTAATTGATCATGTCACTGCTGACAGAAGCAGCAGAGTGAATGTAGAGGTGGACAGGAGGCGGCTGTTTGCTCAGATTCAGCCCAGAGCGTAAAAACTCATTGGACAGATTTCATCATTCAGCAGGAGAGCGATCCCAAACATATGGTCGAAGCAAACAAAAAGAATGAAAAGGCAACTATCTTAGAATGGCCAAGCCAGTCATCTGAGACGCCACAACAAGAAGAGGCTGCAGTGAAGGCCTGGGGGAGCGTTATCAGGGCATCTGGTGATGTCTGTGGGCCTAAGCCTTCAGGATTCTCAACAAAATATCAAATATTTTCTTTGGGTTGATGTGTGTCTGTTCAAAATGTCTGTTTTCTCCAATAGTTCTTGTGACCTTCATGTCAAATTAAAGCTGACACCTGGTACTTTAATGCAACAGTATCCAATATTTCATTCAAATTGAATTACCAGAACCTGAAAAGCTGATACACACGTGGACAAAATTGTTGGTACCCCTCAGTTAAAGAAGGAAAAACCCACAATTCTCACTGAAATCACTTGAAACTCACAAAAGTAACAATAAATAAAAATTTATTGAAAAGTAAATAATCAAAAACAGCCATTACTTTTGAATTGTTGATTAACATAATTATTTAAAAAAACAAACTAATGAAACAGGCCTGGACAAAAATGATGGTACCTCTATAAAAGATTGAAAACTATTTGACCAGAGTGACATGATTAACTCAGGTGTGTCATTTAATTGACATCACAGGTGTTTCCAAACTCATAATCAGTCAGTCTGCCTATTTAAAGGGAGACAAGTAGTCACCCTGCTGTTTGGTGAAAAGGTGTGTACCACACTGAACATGGACAACAGAAAGCGAAGGAGAGAATTGTCCCAGGACATCCGAAAAAAAATTATAGACAAACATCTTAAAGGTAAAGGCTATAAGACCATCTCTAAACAGCTTGAAGTTCCTGTGACAACAGTGGCTCATATTATTCAGAAGTTCAAGACCCACGGGACAGTAGCCAACCTCCCTGGACGTGGCCGCAAGAGGAAAATTGATGACAAATTGAAAAGACGGATCGTTGGAATTGTATCCAAAGAGCCCAGAGCAACCTCCAAAGAAATTAAAGGTGAACTCCAAGGCCAAGGTACATCAGTGTCAGATCGCACCATTCGTCGTTGTTTGAGCCAAAGTGGACTTCATGGGAGACGACCAAGGAGGACACCACTGCTGAAAAAAACTCATAAAAAAGCCAGACTGGAATTTGCAAAAATGCATGTTGACAAGCCACAAAGCTTCTGGGAGAATGTCCTTTGGACAGATGAGACCAAACTGGAGCTTTTTGGTAAGGCACATCAACTCTATGTTCATAGACTCAAAAACCAAGCATACGAAGAAAAGAACACTGTCCCTACGGTGAAACATGGAGGAGGCTCAGTAATGTTTTGGGGCTGCTTTGCTGCATCTGGCACAGGGTGTCTTGAAAGTGTGCAAGGTACGATGAAATCTGAAGACTATCAAGGCATTCTGGAGAGAAATGTGCTGCCTAGTGTCAGAAAGCTTGGTCTCAGTCGCAGGTCATGGGTCTTCCAACAGGACAACGATCCAAAACACACAGCCAAAAACACCCAAGAATGGCTGAGAGAAAAGCGTTGGACTATTCTAAAGTGGCCTTCTATGAGCCCAGATCTGAATCCCATTGAACATATGTGGAAGGAGCTGAAACATGCCATTTGGAGAAGACACCCATCAAACCTGAGACAACTGGAGCTGTTTGCTCATGAGGAGTGGGCCAAAATACCTGTTGACAGCTGCAGAACGCTCATTGACAAATACAGAAATCCTTTAATTGCAGTGATTGCCTCAAAAGGTTGTGCAACAAAATATTAAGTTATGGGTACCATCATTTTTGTCCAGCCCTATTTCATTAGTTTTTTTTTTAAATAATTATGTTAATCAACAATTCAAAAGTGATGGCTGATTTTGATTATTTAATTTTCAATAAATTTTTATTTATTGTTACTTTTGTGAGTTTCAAGTGATTTCAGTGAGAATTGTGGGTTTTTCCTTCTTTAACTGAGGGGTACCAACAATTTTGTCCACGTGTGTAAATGTCTAAATGTTCAATACTTAAGGTCTGGACTGTGCATGTATTGATCCGAGGTGGATTTTACACTCCAGTGGAACAAATAATCATGCTTGAACATAGAAAAACTTCCCTATTAGGGCTTAGCCAGCGCCAGATAAGACTGTGTCTTTGCAATGGATAAAGATGCCATCGGGTTTAGAAAGGGGTCAGTGGGATTCCCTCTCTCAAAGAGTGAGGGGATTACCATAGTCTGCAAAGAGCTGATTTTCTTACAGATTATGTACAATCTGTTCTCAGCAACAGAGACACATATTCACAAGATACAGAAGCAGCATTAACAAAAAGCCTTATTAATTCAAGGTCAACTGAGGTTTTTCCACAGCCTTCATCAACCTGTAGTCAGATACCTTGTGAAACAAAACCGGTGCTAGTTGAGTTTTATTAGAGGCAGTGTAGCCTGCCACTTCTGAAAAAAAATAAAATAAAAACAGCTAGTCTGTACTTTCAGGTTGTTCTGCTTCAGGATCAGTTTGGAAACATTCTTGTGTCATCATTATAGACACCAGCTGGAGGGGTTGCGTTCTCCCATCAGGAGCTGCAAAAAGACACAAACGAACGAACTCCTAGCTCTCACTCACTGCAAGAGCCATGGAAAAAAAATTAATAGACCAGCCTTGTTTTCTTCAGTTTTTTGTTCATTTCAATGCCTGGTACTACTAAAGGTATATTACCTGAAGAATATATTGAACACAACAAAAAAAAAATGCAGCTGATTCCATAATTGTCATATTTGACATGCGCTTAACTATGTTCCCAGGGTATATAAGAGGACATTTCATGTCATAAGCAGCACTGCACATGCAAAGGCCTACAGTGGTTTCCTGCTTACATTCAAGCTGTAGCACAACTCACAAGTTGTCAGCTCTCACATAAAGCTTAAAACAAAAGAATTATGTGAAGCCACAAAGGCAGACATCTTGGCACTGCTGGAAATTGTCACGAGCGAGAAACAGATAGCGAAAAAAGTGAAGATCTCCAAGTTCATTACACCAAGAAAAAACAAGCCCAACATGGTACTACCAAACTGCTAGCTGGTCCTGGCAGAAACATCTTTCTACCTACCAGATGACCATGCGCTCATCTGTCCGTGTGTTAGGAATCGTCATCAGACCTTCAGGGATATTAAAAATGAGTGGACACTGTGGAGAAATGTCACTTGTTTGGCAAGGATGGTTGGAAACCAACTTCTTGAAGCTGCTCTGAAGTCACACAGGGCACAGAAGAATCCCTTCATCAACAAAAGGCAGAGGAAAGTCTGGTTACTCTTTGCTGGGATCACAAGGATCGGACTGTTGATGATTGGGCTAAGGTTCTCTTCAGTGATGAATCCAGTTTTCACTTGATTCCCACTCCAGCCAACTTACTGGTTAGGAGGAAGCCTGGAGAAGCTGCAAACCAGACTGTCTGCCCCTACAGTAAAACATGGGGGTGGATCAGTGATGATATGGGGTTGTTTCAGTCTGGGTGGACCAGGGCAAATGAACCAGGACATGTTTGGGGCTACTCTTGAAAACAGTTGTAACCTGGGTAGATAACCTCAGGTTATTAAAAGTGTGTTTTTAGCCAGTATTTTGAGTTAGTCCCTTAATTTGCATTTTCTCTCAGGAGAATTAGTACCTTAAATTGGCCACGAGGTGGTAATAGAAGGCCGTTATTGTCTTTAAGATTGACTTTGATAGGTTTGTTTAGTGAGTTAATACACTCAACAAAAATATAAACGCAACACTTTTGTTTTTGCTTCCATTTTTTTATGAGATGAACTCAAAGATCTGAAACTTTTTCCACATACACAATATCACCATTTGTCTCAAATATTGTTCACAAATCTGTCTAAATCTGTGATAGTGAGCACTTCTCCTTTGCTGAGATAATCCATCCTACCTCACAGGTGTGCCATATCAAGATGCTGATTAGACACCATGATTAGTGCACAGGTGTGCCTTAGACTGCCCACAATAAAAGGATCTTTCTGCATGGAGTTTGCATGTTCTCCCTGTGCATGCCTGGGTTTTCTCCAGGCAATCCGGCTTCCTCCCATAGTCCAAAAATCCATCCATCCATCCATTCTCTATACACCGCTTTATCCTCACCAGGGTCGCGGGGGGGTGCCGGAGCCTATCCCAGATGACTCGGGCTAAGGCAGGGGACACCCAGGACAGGTGGCCAGTCTGTCCCAGGGCTACATATACTGACAAACAATCATACTCACATTCACACCTATGGGCAATTTAGAATAATCAGTTAACCTCAGCATATTTTTTGGACTGTGGGAGGAAGCCGGAGTACCCAGAGAAAACCCACGCATGCACAGGGAGAACATGCAAACTCCATGCAGAAAGATCCCAGGCCGGGTTTTGAAAGGCGAAAGTGCTAACCACAACTCCACTGTGCAGCCCCAGTTCAAAATTATGTTGAGGTTAATTGATTACTCTAAATTGCCTGTTGGTGTGAATGCGAGTGTAATTGTTTGTCTGTATATGTAGCCCTGCCTTCGCCGAGTTAGCTGGGATAGGCTCCAGCACCCCCTGCGACCCTAGTGCGGATAAAGCGGTGTGTAGAGAATGGATGGATGGATGGATGTTTAGTGCGAGAAAGTGCTAGGGGTGGCCATCTTACCGAAATATGCCATCTTTTTTTCTCTTGCCTGCACGCAGTCCCATGTGGATGCTACGCTGTTGCTGGAGTTGGATATACTTAGAAACCAAACCATAAATGAGGTATTTCGTCACTAAAGTCAACTACAGAAATTACGTAAGTAGACAAGAATCATCAAACATCCTTTAACCTCATAGAAATCGATATTCCGGTGAGTAATGGGTGCTCTTCCAGGTTTTACCGTAGCATGCTAACGCTAGTGCAGTGAAGCTAACAACGGGAAACAGGAGCCCTGGGTCTAAAAACACAGTCGAGATAATTTTGAGAGGAATTCAGTGGTTTTCCATTAATATTTGTTGACTGTTTTATGTGTTTTCTGTTGTATGGGGTTACTACTTGAGTAATTTACTGTGTAAAACGAAGAATCGCCACTCAGCACTGACTAATTAGATGATACATATATGTTCAAATGCTAGAGTACATTTCATGCAGCTAGACTGTGACTTACTGAGTCCTACTCCGTAATGTGTTAAACTGTAGGCTGAGGGAAGGATTTATTTAAATTCAAAAGGTTGTCTTGTTCATCTATGATTTTTGAGAAGTTGTATAGACCTTTTTGCGAAACGTCATCATCGAACGTCACCGCCGGTCACCGGCCCTAGCAACGCGAGTCCGCCATTTTAAGAGGGGTATGCTTTGCCTTGACGACCATTACTTTCCCACGTTTCCCTCCCGATTTGAACGACCAAAAGCAGATATGCCCAAAACCTGCGCTGTTTTTGGCTGTGGTTCTCAGTCATGGAGCAACAAGAACATTTCCTTTTACAGGATTCCGACTGAAAAGGGCCAGAAAAGGAGTTTATGGCTCACAGCATTGAGGCGGATTAACAATAATGGGACCACATGGAGCCCACAGTCAAAATGGTCCTATGTTTGCAGTCAGCATTTCATCAATGGTATGTTGTGTTTGATGAAATTATTACCCCTTAACTGATTTTATGAAATTATTAATTAATAAGCTTAACCAGTTGCGCTTCAGTGTCCCGCCTGCGGTACACTTTGAAATCTGCATAAGCAATTTGCTAAATGTCTGAAACTGCAAACGCGATTATACAAACCCTATACGCCGATGGAAAGCTTAGATTCTCATGAATCCGCCGATATAAACCACTTTCAGATGTGATTACCACAGCGGGTAATATAAACACATTTGTCCGACAAACAACGAATATCCATCCATCCGTTCTCTATACACGGCTTCAATGCACACAGCGCGACTCGACATTTCCGGGTTCATTATTACACATAGATGAAAATATTCCACAAAAAACGGCCATAATCCAACCTTGGACATCCAGACGAAACAAGCCAGTAACATATTTTGTCCAAAACATATCTTGAAGTCGGTATATACTCCACGAATAGGTCGTTTTCAAGGAAATGCACCTCACGATGCACGTCCAATATTCCCTGTATTTCTCGTCATATTTTTATTTACAAATAGAATATTAGCGATTTTTTTTTTTTTTTTTTTTTTTTTTTTTTTGTAGTACTGAAAGTGGCTGGAATTGACTGCAGCTTATGATGTCTATAATTATCTGAAATGTTGAGGGCTAGCTACTTAGCTTAGGCTAGTGCTAGCTGTGCTTCCCACAAAAAGTCAGGGGTCTTTCTACTCGCACTGCTATTTTTAAACCTTCTCTCCTCCCTTTCGTTCTGCTAACTACTATGCTGTAATCAGCAGCATTGTCCTCATTATTGTTAGCACCTCATACCCTTGGGCCTAGGGTGGGTAGAGCTCATTTACAGGTATCTGACTCTTAGTTTTGATAATGCACATCTAACTAATATACATACACTACTTCCACTTGAAATTAAAAGGTGTAATGGCTCACCCCGTTAGCTTAACATTAGCTTAGCATAGCGGAGCTGGTGTAGCCGTATCTTACAAGGCATTTATCATTCTGACATTGACCTGTATGCACAAAAACGTATAAATATAAGCATACCTCAAAGAAAACGTATGAGTCCAGGCTTTTATAAGTCTTCATCTTCTCCATTGTGTGGATGCCTGGGCTGTTGATAAGGTACTCGTAAATGGAGTTCCATTGAAGATCTGGACACGTAGTAGGGTCGTTTTCCCATGATCCCAGTGCAATTTGGTACGGACATGACTGCAAACCTACCAGTTCTATTTTTTTCTTTATACCGTAGCTTGGCTTTTGGCTCAAGATTTCCGAAATAATCACCAGACGTTTTTCTCCGGGTCAAAACCGCGTGGTTTCGGCGGTCAAATTACGGTTGCTAATGACTTTGTTGCCCCCTCTTAAAATGGCGTCGTGCGTTGCTAAGGAAGGTATGGTCACGTGTCCCAGACTCTGACGTCACTGCGAAAAGGTCTATTGTATACAGCCTGTTGTGAGCCAAGAAAGGACTGGCAGAATGGCAGCTTTTTTGAAGTAAATGTAACGGACACTTATTTTGGATTGTATGAGTAATTGCCCTGCACATCCGTGTTTTCCCATGGATTCTCTTCAGTGGGATTTCGATCTTCATCCATCTGCCACTGTGTGTTGATGTCCATATCTCCATCTCCATCAAGCTGGGATCCGCCATCACCTCGGACGGTCTCATCGGACCTTCATTATGAGGGGGCGGTAGGATTTTTCTGAGTGCACTCAACATTTTTTTGCTAGACAGCTCAGGGGTTTGGATTTTCCTGGCTGGCCAGTTGTGAGTGGGGGAAAAAAAGACATTTTTGTCTTTGAAATTGTTGGGAACTTAATTGTGTTTATCGTGAACTGTCACTAGATACATTGTTTTGGTCGTTTCAACATTCATGAGCTCAATTTTGTACGTGGGTCAATATATTTTTTCTTAAAAATTTACAATCTGTTGTCATTGTGTGTTTTTGGGGTGACTGTATTCTTAACAAAATTACTTCCTGAACCTGAATTACACCTCAAGATGTTAGAACCAAAAGGGAGGATTACACAGTCTTTTTCCATCAGCTGGAAAACTCTTTCCTGTCTCCAATGACTGGTTTTTCCAACAAGACAATGCCCCTTGCCACACAACAAGATCAGTTAAAGCCTGGATGGAGAACCAGAACATTGGAACCATTTCTTGGTCTGCTCAATCACCAGATCTAAATCCAACTGAAAACCTGTGAAAAGTCATCAAATGCAAAATGGAGAACCACAAGCCCAAAAACAAAGCAAATTAGTTAGAATTTGTGCAACAGGAATGGGCTGCTGTGACAGCAGTACAATGTCAGAAGCTGGTGGAGAACATGTCAAGACACATGGCTGCAGTCATCAGAAACAATGGTTATGCAATCAAGTACTAACTCCTGTGTGAATCATGAGACTAAAACAGACAAAAGAAGACATGGAATGCCTAAAAGCTGTTTTTGGCAGTATAGTTTCATAGCTACTGATGGAAGAACTTCAGTGATTTTTAGTTATCAAGAAAATCATGGAAAATGTCTCTCAGATTTTAAATGAAACTCTTATGAGCTGTTTTTGTTGTATTCATTATATTTGTCCAATCAAATGTATCTTTAGTTGTACCAGGCATTAGAATGAACAAGAAGTTGAAGAAAACAAGTGTGGTCTAATAATTTTTTACCCCCTGAAGGGGTCCTTTGTAATCACGAGTACCACAACAGTCATTGTAACTTCAGATGTGCTAAAGCTTTTAAATTATGCAGCTCACATGATGAACTTGTTGTGGCTATCTGATGAAGTAGAACCTCTGAGAGAACCCTGCTCTTTGATGAGTACATATCAGAGTTCTCGCCAGTGCATTTCAGCATAACGGGCCGTTTACGCTGTCGCACCGGGCTGTTACACTGTCAGTTTAAAAGATGATTAGACCCGCTACGCTGTTATTTTGACAGATAACGCCATGTGCGTTTGTTGTTATCGACTGGGTGCCTATCTAGGTTAATTTATGTCTCCCCACCTCAGCCGTATTTTCCTGTCGATTGACCCGTTCCCGTCTACAATTAAGAGTCGCTTCCAATTTCGGGGTTACAATTGGCATGTCTCGGTTGTTTCCGTGATGCCATGTATGGTGAATAGTGACCTAAATCATGAGCATCTGCGTGACGCTCATTGGCTGACATCTGGGCCGGCTGCTCGCGAGATTTAATGAAGGCTATTGCGCGTGTGCGGGAGGACCTGCCGTTACGCTGTAAAAAAATCCTTGTGAGAACCCTGCATATGAGATAAAAGTTTGTATTTAAATTTTTAACATCACAGGCACCAAGAGGGAACATTTATTGCAGCTGTGGACATTAGATCTTCTTAAGTAGGACTAAATACACAGAACATGCAGCCATAAATCAAAAATCACTGGTCGTTCAAACGTCAGTTCTTAGCTTTAGTCAAACACTGAAGGCTAAAGATATGCAACTGAAAATCTAATTTTCTCTGGCTTCCATTATCACGTCAACTATGACTTAATGAGCGAATAATATTAGGTCTGATACAGAGATTATTAGTGAAGTCTCAATTGCTGCCAGGATGTTTAATTTCCATCTTTCCATTGAATGCAGTTCATTTTAAAAACTCATCTTTTCTCACTAATCTCATATTAATGTCAGTTACATCACAGCTACAGTGTTGCCTATAATGTCAGTGTAAATGAAAATGCCATAAAAATGTAGATAAGAGTATACTAGCTCGCTCACTATTGTGTGGTTGTGTGCACTAAAGATAAGGACAGGGGTGTATCCATCATTAAGCAAATATATGACTAACCTAAACATCAATGTGAACCAACAAATCTGAATTCTGTTTAACCGTATGACTCATTTGTCCTCAACCTCTGATTACAGTCAATCGGAACATCTTCTGAATTATCAACCGGCCTTTTGTGGCAAAAACAAATCGCATAAATAATTAAGCTTAGGCACAAAAATGTGTTTACATTTAGTGAAAGACCGATATTTGGTTTAAAAGAAGAGGATGTTTGTCGTCATGGTCACAAGAATAAGAACAGGATTAAGGTTATTGACTAGTCATGGTAAGAAACGAGAGAGAAATAGCAGTCACCTGTGTTGAAAAACAGATTTATTCACTCACCCCTCCACCCCAACCTCCTCCCTATGATGACTATGTAGCTCCATACCTTAATTGTCAATGCAAGATAGTTTCAACAAAACAAACGTAGTGGGAAGGTGACTCTGCTGTGATTGGTGCTTAAGATTAAATTGGGGTTTAGGATTGGTTATTAGGGTTAGGGCATGAACAACAGAGCTTGTGCAGTACCAATTTAACATCAGTTATTTAACTTCCTCCTGTCATAATTAATATGGCCACAAGATGGCACTCGATAATCTCTAACTGAGTTGTAATGAAGAGCTCGTCCTCTGGGGTCGTTTATCTGAGGAAACACACCTCCGTTGGATATTATCTTTAGTTCTAATAACTTATGATTTAATAACAGCTTCCTTCATTGGAGGTTTAATGAATAAGATTTTTTGTTATTCATAAAAATCATATTCTATGATCTATATTTTTGTTTTTAAAAAGTGTTCATATGTAACATGTTCCCTTTTAGCAACACAGTACTCGAGCTTTACCACCAGGTGTCAGCATTTACAATGAGAATAAACTAAATGCCATTCAGCAAGTCATACAAGAGAGTTATGCATGCAAGTATTTATATTCATTACATCACTTGATTTCTATTTTCATTTAAAGAAACATCTTGCCATATTGCTTTCATTATCTTAATGTTACAATAACATTAACCATTACTTGGCGTCATGATGGAAGCAGTTACCTAATCAGTTACTTTGATATAAGACCTGGTTGCACAATTTAATCTTCAAGCTAACATTTTTAAGATGAGAATAATGACAGCAGTGATGTTATCACAAAAAATGTTTCCTTGGTTATTTCCAGTTGAGGGATGGAGCTCATTCTAACAGGTAGTGACATATTACGTATCAGATGTTGTACATCCAGACTGACCCTGCTAAATGCTCCATTTCTCTGGCTGATTTAAAGCACCTGATTACAGTTGTGGACTGATTAAATGAGCAGTCTGAGGACACTGTCAGTGTTGTTGTGGATCTGCAGAGAGCTCCAACCTGCAGGTCATGTGGCTGTAAGAGGGGAAAACCTTTATGTACCATTTCTGTTGGTTCTACAAGGTTACATACTTTGCCAATTACTTTTTAAAGTCATCATGCTCTGTGCAATATGGATGGAAACCTGTCGACTTAAAATATCTGCACCAGTGTCCAAAGTCTGAAGAGAATCAAACTCTAAAAGACTCCGCTGTTGAGACACTAAGTTATTCTGATGTTTGCAATACTTCTTGAAAAGTTTCAAGTACTCAGTCCAAGTCAGCAAAAGCATTTTTGCAAAGTTTCCCTCCCTTTTTCCAAACATTCTCAGGTTTGGATGTTTGGAGTAAAATGCGAGCATATAGGAGAAGTGACATTGGCGCAATGCAGTTCATGTGTCTTTTTTTCTGACTTTTTTTAGATGCTCAGTAGAAAACTGATCTTTGAAGGAAAGTTCATTTTTGTGTATTTGTGCCACAAGATCACCAGGTGTTTTTTGACATTCCTCCCACTCGGGCACATATTATCCCTGGCCGTGGATCACAGCACTAGAACACCAAAGACACAGATTCAATGCTGGCTGTCAAGGACACTACTGAGAGAAGCAGAAGTGACTTTCACATCTCTGTGCTGTTCTCAGACGCAAACAGCTTTATGCTCGTTTCCTGATCTCTTTTCCCACAGCAAGTTTAGTTTGTGTGAAAAAGCATAGGTGCCATCGCAGCTAAACGGTGTCAAGTCATGATGCAAATGTTTCCGAAATTTAAGACTTGTGTCAAAGCCTGTAGCTGGCAGTTGAGACAGGATCTCTGCAGCCTCTCTTTCCCCTTCCTCTCAAGCAGAGTCAGAGGGTGAACGCCTGTTTGAAGCTCTCCCCTTGGGCTCCAGGGTTCTGTGGGATCCGGGTGTGCTGACACTGTTAGCATGCCTGATATGAGGGCCTGATCAAAGCTGGCTCATTCTGCCTGACCGATTTCCACAGGATTAAGGATTAGGGAGACAGGAAGCTGGGAGAGGCACAGAGACAATCTGGGAGAGACAAAAAAGGGATGGTGAGGGTTATGGAAAGTGAAAGGGATGGAGAAATGTTGAAGGAGACAGAGGGGTCAAAGGGACTCATGGAGGACTTCTTGAAAATCACGAGGAAGAACACAAGTTACGCAAGAGGGATGAGCTGTGAAATTAGGAAATCTGTGCACTGACAAACAGCACTTTTAAAAAGAACACTGTTAAAAGAAGTGTCAATGATGTGTTTTTAGGAGACAGATTCAGAAGACAGTCTTGCAGCTTTAGTGTGTCTGACTGGATCTTATGGGGTCACCTTCTGCTACCAACCAAATTCTCCTCAGGGACCAGACTGGAAGACAAACCCTGTTAGGCTTTAACGGGGAAATCTTGAAATGGAATTTAAAAAGCGCAGGCAAACGCCTAATAGCGGTGGTTGTTTGTGCTGTTGCTCAAAAGGGAATCTCATGTTAGAAGGTGCTCATCTTTTCTTTCTTCGCTCTCCTCTCACTGCAAATAGCTGCCTTGTCTGAATCTAGTTCTATCTGAGGTTTTCTTTCTCTTCAAAGACCACCAGGTGCAGATCACTGAAGTTATGATTGGGCACTAAACATTGGGGATGGTGGTGCAGAGGTTAGCACTGTCCGGCTGAGTTTGCATGTTGTCACTGTGCCTTTGTGGGTGATTTTTTTTTTTTTTTTTTTTTTTTTTCCCCCAAAGTATGGAGACATGCATGGTAGGTTAATTGGCAATTCTAAATTGGCCGTAGATGCGAGTGAAGCTGGTTGTTTGTATCTCTGTGTTGGCCCTGTGATGGACTGGAGACCTGTCCAGGGTGAACCCCGCCTCTGATCCACTGCCAGCTGGGAGAGGCTCCAGTGCCCTGCAACCTTTGGTGATAATGTGGGTACAACACTAGCTGATGTATGAAATGAAGGCACTGATGCTATTTTCTATGGTCACCAAGTGATCAAAAGAAATATCAAAAGTTGTTATCAATAGACTTTATGTTGCTGGATAAGAAAACAGCAAAGTCTTAATCATAAGGTTTGCTGTTACCAATCAAGCAATCCGTAGCAATAAAAGGGTCTGTGATTGTTAAAAGTAGGTTGCAAAACTCGAATGTTCTTCAGTGGCCATAAAGGTAAGAGGAGGCCAGATGCCATAAAGGTAAGCAGTTTTAGGACTCTTTCAAGAGGGAAACTCGTTGCTAAATGGTAATATTTTGTTTCAAAATCACTCAGGTCAACAGGAACTTGCCTGGTTGTTGTTTTGTATTTCTATCAGCCAAAAAGATCCTCATTTACAGCAAGAATGAAACCTTTTTGTATGCGTCAAAACATGCATGATGCAAATGTTTCTACTACACCTTGAGATTTATCTCCCACTGTTGGTCAGGTAGATCGTCACAAGTCTGACATTTGAAGGCGAAGTGTCAACCACAACTATTGAGTCTTCGTGGAAAAACTGACCTACTTTGGAGTCAAGGCTGTTGAAGGTGGCGTCTTGTCTGAACAGGCACTTTCTTTGTACGTTGTTCTCTGTGAACCGGTAAAGACTCTGAAAATGGCATCCTGTTAGACGTGATTTATACAGATGGGGACTTTCTGAGGTTTTATGGTTGCTTTTGGTTTTATGTGCCCGACTTACAGTGGGCTATTGCAACATTGTTTGTAGTTTCTGTTCTCGTTTTCGAGGGGGTCAGAAAGCCCCAGTTGAACACCAAAACCGAGAGATGCTGCATTTCCGCGGTATTAAATGGCTGTTAAAGACCAAAGGTCTGGTTGTTTAAAGTAATTATTCATATGCAGCACATGGAACAGGGTCATGCACAGTGAGGGAGAAAGTGACAGGGGAAAAAAAAAAAAAGGAACAATACACCACCTGCACGCCAGACCGGATTAAAAGGCCCAGATGAGAGGTCAGGGAACCGCAAAGTTGTTCACCCCCACCAGATGTGCACTTGCTCTGGCCGAGCTGATTAATTATCTCACAGTTTATGGCACCAGTGTTGGTGTCCAGGCAATTCTATTACACTACACACCCTGAGCAACCTGATCTGGGGATTTTTCACGCCGGACACAGTGTGTATTAGGGTGTGTGTGTGTGTTTTAGAAATAAGGGAGGAGTCTCTTTACACACTGGTGGCATCCATAATGACAAAGCGATCGTGCTGCAGCGGTGCAACCATTACCGTTCTGTGTGGTCATGCATGTGTCCTCACCACACATGAACACGTTCTCTTTTTTCTGTTGTTGTTCCCCGAGATTAACTAGAAGAGGAAGAAAACGCGTGAAAAAGAACCACCCATTCACACCCTGTGACATGCCGCCTCATTTGCCCGAGTCTCTATCAGTTCGTGGTTATAGCCAATAGCAATAAAGGAAGTGGTCCCACTGTCACAGAAACAGTTGGCACGGAAACAGCACATTACACCATCGTCCAATCCCCCTCCCATTCCTTTGTCGTCATTTCTCCCCTCCCTTCCTCTCCTCTGTCCGGTCTCCTCCTCCTCCTCCCTCTCTCCCTATCTTGTATGTTTTTCAGTCATCAATGAAATCACAACCAATCCTGCTGCTGGCCTGTCATTAAGCATATAATACCTCGAGGAGCCACTCGCTGTGTTGCCTCCATTCTCACCAGCACAGCTCAGATTCCTTAATGAGCAATGTATATTTTATAGCATGAAATAAAGACGCAGTGGATGCTGTAGCTACCCCATCAAAGTCTGTTTTTCCCCTTTCTCTCTCTCTCTCTCTCCCTCTGTTACTTTCATGATTTAATCCTGACCATTTCCCCCTTCTCTCTCTCTCTCTCTCTCTCTCTCTATCCCTGCTGACTCCTCCCTCCATTTCTGCCTTGCACTCCCTCTCTCTGCCTCTGTCTCTGACACACTCAAACACACGCACACATATATACACACCCTCCACCCCCATCGCTGCAGTGTCTCAACTGCCTTGGAGCAAACAGAGGATATAGAACACAGACGCTAATAAGACAAGAGAAAGAGGGGAGCTGAAACACACACACACACAGAGACAGAGGTGTGAGTGTGTGTGGTGTGTGACCCTGTGAACATGAAGGAAGATATGAAGATGGAGCAGCAGGATTAAAGGTGGATTGCACACAGCCTTTCTCTCCCTGCAAGGGCTTGTCTGCAGTATCCTTTGTAAATGGATGCTGGCTTGTGAACACGGTAAGCTTGACTACTCTCACACAGCTTTTGCTTGTTCTTCTCCTTTTTTTTTAAGATGGCCAGCTTTAAGCCTGAAAACTGATATTTCACTGATTCATTCTGTGAAAGGCGACTGATAAAACAGGGAAGGTGATGTTCAGAGATGGCACCAAGGCAGGCAGCCTGTCCAGTCCCCTCCTCCACCCTGTTATCTCTGTGCCAACGGACGCTGCTATCTTATGCTTGCAATTTGACTCATCTCCCCAGAGCATCCTCGATGCTTATAGAATGCTTTTTACGTGAACGTGGCGCTTAGTTCATATAATTACCGTATGTAGGACAAGTGGAGGATGCATCAGTGATGGGCTTGTGGGAACGTCTCTGTGCTCTGTCCAGGCCACGACTGTAACAGAAAGAGGGGGAAATGAGAGAGTAAAGCCGCCATCACACATGATCAGGTGCTCAGTGCTTACAACTGGCTATACAAGACATTGAATGTGAATGTGCAGTGGGAGGTGTACGGATCCCGTGGAGCTCGGCTCTGCAGGCGCGGGGACGAGCAGGCAAATTGTGGCCCAACAGTGGCACAGGGACGTTGAAAGATTGGCCAGTGGAGCCGGAGCGCCGACTGCTCTACAGGGTGAATTTACATCAATTAATAATCTCGCACTTGAACTTGGATTCATTCGGCGTATTTGCGTCCAGCTGTTTGTGTCTGCTGAACAGAAATCCCAGCGATGGGAAGGAGGGAGAGAGCAGAGCGTGGTCATTACTCAGCAGGCAGAACCGGATGATTTGTGACATTTTCTGTCTCAACAGTCGTTCATGTTTTCAACCGAGCACCACCGTAGTTTTTATTTTTTTCAATGGGAAGGAGGAGGGGGGAGCTGTAGCATCAGGAGAGCATGTGTATTTGAGTATACCGTATGTGTGTTTGTGTTACATGCCTGAGAGAGGGAGAAGGAGCGAACCAGCTCGGGGAGGGGTTGAGGGGCTGGGGGGTTTAACAGTAGGGAGGCAGATGGGGCAGAGGGGCGGAGGTTGATGCAGCACAGAGCAAGAGAGAGAGAAAGAAGGCAAGAGAAGATTTGGAACAGATTGGATGGATGGACGGATGGTAGGGGGGAGTGGGAAAGGAAGGGAAGACCGTGGTAATTTCACGGTGGTAGAAAATAAGACGGCGCTTTTTCTCGAGCATGTGACACAGAAAGAATGCTGGATCTGTCCGTGAGGCCCTGAGACATCTGTGAATCAAGGCAAAGATGGTGGAAATTCCACCACGCCTTTCTTCCTTGTATCAGAAATGTTACACTCATACCTTTGCTGAACCCTTTGTAGTGTTGCCTGGTTGGAGTTTGTGGCGAAAAAAAAGAACAAAGTGGATAGAAATAGTCGTAGTGTTATGCTAACCATTTGGAATGAGCCTTCTGGGCAGCTGCAAGTTGAATTTAAACACTATGATTATTTTCTGAGCAGGAGTTTACTGAAGAGACTGTAAAGCTAAGCATATTAATCTGCAATATTGGTTTAATTAAGGCTTCAAGGGTTCTGAGTTTTGATTTAAGATGGAAACCAAAATCTGCTTGTCATGTTGTTGCTACACCAGTCAGAAGGAGAAACAGTGGGCTGTAACATCGCAGCTACAATCAGAAGTGGGTGCACAACAAAAAATGTTTTGCATGCGAACAATATTTTGCAGGCAACACTTCCCCCGTCTATGTATTGCAACCACAAGTCAGTGTCCTTGTCCAGCAGAGATCTGGTTCTCCTCTCAGTATATCCCACTTCTGCCTCAGTGACAGGTTGGTGACCATCAGGAAGACAAAACAAGGTCACATTCACTGTAGTACAGAAGCTCTAATGAACCCTGCGAGCTGCACTAACAATGAGTTCATCTTTTCCATATCAGCTGTAAAAATCTTCTGTTTCTCTCTGCAGCGTGTTGGGGGGGGAAAAATGGTCAGAGGTCACTGATGACCTTGGCTTTAAAATGATGGACGACAAGTTCCAGTGTGAAATATAAAGGTTAATCACACACTTACATAATGGGCTAAGTTTCAGATGCAAACACACACACAATGAAAAATGTCATCATGCCCTTACTTGGACTGTTTGAACTTAACGTCGGAACAAACCGAAATGCTCTGATTTTGATTAAGTAGCCTTGTTCAGACAAACACACAAACCTCAGGATGCAAGAATCCTAAATGAGCTGAATACACGTCACATAAGTTAAGCCTCTTCTAACAGCTCGTTGTTGTTGTTTTTGTTAAAACACTGCTATACATGCATGTTGCAACTCGAGTGGCATGTATGCAAATAAAAAACAGAGCAATAGTGTGGCGAACCCCGTGCTGAGTTGACCTCCTTCCACCTCTTTTGTTACTTGCTACATCCATTCCACCGGGTGACATAATGGCAGGGGACAGCAGGGACGCACTCGGCTTTAAAGCGACAGCGGCTGTTGAGGTGGCAGCTTGTGCACCGAGGAGGCCAATGTCACCGTCCGGTGCACTTTCAGCCATTTTTAACCTTGTAGGTGAGCACACCACCAGCTTGGACAATTAAACTCAGCTCTATTACAGTTAAGTACCAGGGGAGCCAAGCGTAGTTCCCTCAGCAGCCTACTTAATAAAATGATTAATCTGAGGTGTCATTTATTTCCTGGAGAGGGACCAAGCAGAATTATCACGTAGCTCCTATACATTTGTTTTAGCAGCTGTGAGGCTTAACATGGAAACTGATCTTTAACACCGTGCAGAGCAAAGATAAATATCCCGTAAAGCCACAGAAGGGGAAGACGTGTCCCTGAGGTTCATGCGTCTCAGCTGCTTTGTCACTCCGCATGTTGAGACGGGGTGCTGCTCTGATTCAGCTGGCTCAGCACTTGTGTTTGTTGTGGGTCTTTAATCCCGGCCAGGTAGCTGGGACCTGAGTGTCATCCACACACAGACAGCTGTAGGACACGTTTTGGCAGCCATTTCTCTTTCGGCAGGTGCTGATGTAGAGAGGACTAATAAATTACTTAACAGTGAAGCATCGGCGAGGAAAAAGGCTGTCAGCTGAATCGAACAAAAGCCCCGTGAATGAATAAGGATTAGGTTATCTTTTAGTGTTACATAAAATAACATCAGCTAAATTCATCCCTCTCTCTCTCTCTCTCTCTCTTTGCCCTCCTTTTCTAATCGTTGCTGCTAGTCGCATACAGGGGCCTGTCTGTTTTCCTGAGGCCGGCGAGTGAGAGGGCCTTACTTCCAGCACTCAAATCTGAGTGATGAGAGGGCAGAGCAGAGGGGACTAACAGAGCAACTTTGTGTTCCATTGCACACACATAACAGTGGTCATATGACAACAAGGGGGTGGTGGGGAGGGAGGGAGGGAGGGAGGGAGGGGGACGATGAGGGAGAGCTGTGGTTTATACCCGGTGGTGAAGGATGAAGGTCTGTGCTGAGACAAATTAAAGGCGTGTGTGCATTTGCATATTAAATACACATGCATGTGCAATTGCAGTGTCTCGATACAGGTTTCTTAACCCTCCTGTTGTCCTCATTTGCGGGCACCAAAAAATATTGCTTTCTTGTCTAAAAAAAATTATAAAAATTTGCAAAATCTTAAAGAAAATTCCTTAAAAGTTTTATTTTTCAGGAAAAAAATCCCCAAGTTTGGCAAGAAATAAAATTTAATTTTTTTTAAAATATTTTCAAAAAATGAATAAAAATCTTCCAGAAAAAAAAACTAAAGTGATTCCATATGTATCAGTAAAAGTTGTAGTATTTTCTTTAAGAGCATTCACAAAAAAATCAACCAAAATCCTGTGAATTTCGCTGGATTTTGGTTGATTTTTTTTTTTGTTATTCTTAAAGAAACATTTTTAACACTTTTTTTACCACCAAGAAAATGTTCAAAAATTTACCAAAAATGTTGAAAGTGTGGAAGTCATCACTGTGAAAACACACACGTGCAATTGCAGTATCTTGATACATGTTTCTTAACCCTTCTGTTGTCCTCATTTATGGACACCAAAAAATATTGTTCCCTTGTCTGAAAAAAAATCCAAAAATTCATCAAAAAAATTCTCCAAATGTATAAAAATTTGCAAAATCTTCAGGAAGAAAATTCCTTAAAAGTTTCCTTTAAAAGTTTTATTTTTCAGGAAAAAATTCCCAAGTTTTGCAAGAAATTAAAAAAAATTGTAAATATTTTCAAAAAATGAATTAAAATAAAATAAAAATATCTAAAGGATTCCATATTTATCAGTAAAAGTTTTAATATTTTCTTTAATAACAATCACAAAAAAATCAGTTTATTCAGTTGATTTTTTTTTTTTGGTGATTGTTCTTAAAGAAGCATTTTTTAACACTTCTTTTTTTCCACCAAGAAAATGTTCAAAAATTACCAAAAATGTTGAAAATGTGTAAGTCTTCACTGTGAATATATATATATATATATATATATTCCACATTTTTAATCTTTAAAAGGGGTCAATTTTGACCCACAGGACAACACGAGGATTAAAGTTTACAGCAGAACTATTACCTTGTCTAGATGAGGGCATGCAGGTCTGTGTTCCCACCTGAAAATGGCGACAGGCTGTTGGTGTCAGTCAGTGACCTCCACACTCCACTGGCATCCCTCCTTCCTGCTTTTACAGTGAAGTTTCTACAATAAATAATGTGACTCCGGTGTTGTACAACAGGTGACATTTTCTCACGTCTCCTGCTTCGACTCGTCCTCGAAATAAACCTATTTAAGCCTCACTTGTGCTGTTGTCTGTTAGCGGTTTTGGCAGCACAACTGGATTAAAATATAATTTAATTCAGGAACAGCTTTGGCCCTTCTGCGCGATCACTTCATCATTCGCAGGAATATCCGCCTCATTTCAACATGTGATATTTTACTCCTAATAATTTGTGATTTAGTAGCTTTTCCACTTAACACTGTCCTCACAGCAGTTGTTTTACAGAGGCTCGTTGGGTGGATTGACGAGGCTTATATTGTTGCATGTGCTGCAGATATTTTAGCTTTTCCTGTTCCAGTTATCAAATCACCAAGTGCAGATAATGTCTGTGGGTTGTAGAAGCCTGAAAGTGTCTGTTACCCACAGTTTCCTTCTGTTGCAGTAAGCGTTTATCTTATCAGTCATGACCCAAATGAATATTGTGCAGGGGTGAGTGTTTGAATGTAGATTAAAATGTTTGTAGCACAAACCTGAGATGTTCGAATTTACTTATCGTGAAAGAATTGCACCTTCCCTTAACCATAAACCGGCAGTGAATTTATGACATATTCCAAAGGCTCACGTGTGTTCTCACATTTGCTTGTGCACGCCAGGCGTAAACTAACCGTGACGTCACCCGTTGGTTTCAACACCGAGAAAATGAAGCCCGGATTTTGCTATTTCCTGGTCACCATTTTGGATTTTTTGGAGCCAGTGACGTAAAAAGCGTCATCAAACAGGCTGGACCGGAGAGCAACTAGGGGCAGGACCAGTCAATGGGACTCTCAATCAAGTATAGCCACGCCCCCTGGCTCCGCCAACTTTAACAATTTATTTAAAATTCAGTATTGATTTATTTTAAGATCGGCCACCTGATCTCTCATTTTGACCATGAAAACTAACGGGAAAAAAATCCTGAGCTGTAGAACATCAGTCTATCAAATTTTATTTTTTCCAAAAATGAATTGGGGTCTATGGAGCAAAAGCTTTTTGGAGCCAACCCGAGCAGACGGCGTGATATTGCAAGTTTTTGACACTTCCGGGTGGGCTTCAATTTTGGAGCCAGATGCTACGTCCATCTTTATATACAGTCTATATTGCACGCACACGGGACTCTAGTGTCCACCTTGTGCCATCTTATCCCTTCACATCAGACAGCCTACCCATAGTTCAGCCTGTGCACAAACATGCCATTGTCATCGCTGGCTGGCCTTGTGACTCAGTGTGACCCGCTGGATCGGAGAAGGGGGAACACAGCCGCTGAGATCAGGAACGTTAAACAGAGCATTATCAAGAAAAAGCATCTAGCATACAGGGTCCTCACCCCCGTCCCCGCCCTGTAAACAGCCCTCTGTTTTGGAGGAGTCGAGAGGAGAACACTGCCCATCATTGTTTCCCCTAATGAATGAGTAGTGTCCTCACATGTGTACAGTATACAGGCATCTTTCTCTGAAGCCCGCATTCAGGACGGCATGTCGGAGAAGTAGTAACACGAAATGTTGAACAAACAGTTGTGAGAGCCGAATTAGGAGTTTACAATAACTATACAATAATTATAGCTGATGAGCTTATGTGTGATTCAGCCTGAACATAATTATTCATAATGAATAAGTAGATTCATATCGGTGGAAAAAAGCAAATGTGACATGCTTTCATGCATGTTTTAGATCTGGAACAGTTAAAGTTTAAGTATGTTTAATTACAGAACTGATCTGGGAGATTTGCAGTCCACTCTACCACCTCCCCACCCAGACGGACGGTCTCTCGACACATGATTCTGGAGCAACTGTGCGGCCATTAGAAGCTCTCAGACACCTCCCCTCAGGAGCTGCCTTGTGGAGAAATCTCAGGCACACAGTTGCCGACAAGCTGATTCTTGAGTCTTTGACAGCCCATTCAAATGCGTCTTCGCTGCATAAATGCAGTTAACTAGCTATCTTTGCTCAGCCTGAATGACAAGGCCTCGCGCTTGTTCAGTTTTCACTGTAATCCAATCTATTCGCCCGAACCGATGACAAACGAGAAGAAGATGGAATTTTGTGTTGAAATATGAACTGGATTATTATTATGGGGGAAATGAGGGCTAATCCAGACGCAGCGCTTTTAGGATCAAATTTGAAATGTAAAATGATGCAAACTGTTGAATGGAGCAGAAGATCTCTGCCGCCTGCGACCTACATCTCATATGATTCTGACGTCGAGCGCCACAGACCTCTGACTCATCACAGAGGCAGGCCTTGTAGGTTGGAATACTTCATTTATTCAGTTCCACTGTGCAGCAAAGCATGCGTTTGGGTTATTAGTAGCAACAAGACCTCCAGTATATTTTTCCAGAAGCATCCCATGATGCAGCATTATCTACAGGATCTGTGTGAGCTAGTGGCATTGGGGTGACATTGATCCATCATAGTACAGCTCCAAGCATTAAACTGACCGTCTGCTTTTTTTGCCCCACGTTCTATAGTTTTATAGCTGCAGTATATCCATTTTATGGATTTTACACAAAAAACTATTCAATCCAGTGCCCTGTAGATCACCCACCTATATAGTTTACATGCATATTCACCATCTTGTTCATTAAATTGCATTTTTTTGCCTTGCATTTACAGGTTCACATTACACATGAATCAATTCTTGTTAGGGTATGAAGAATCAACTATCAATCCCAGTCAATCTCAGTTTCACTCATTAGAAGCAGCATCTAGTCACACAGTAAATATGGTATGGCAAAAGAGATTATCAGGAAAGCTGGAAAGGACAGCAGTCTTTTTTAAACTTATTTATGTGTGGCTTCCCACATTCAGGGTGGCTAAAGGATTTTGGAAGATTAAGATCATTATCACCAAAGTAACCAATTCCCTCTTATCAGAAAATCGGACTGTACATTAGCAGCTAGATGCATGAATTCTGGAAACCTTCCCAGACTGGTAACGTCTCCAGCGCTGCTTCCAGTAGATCCAGCAGGACTGATTTAAGACTTCTCTCAGCTCGGCTCTTCAGCAGCACATCTAAACAGAAAGCAGTCGGAATGAATGAGAGCACACAAACAAGACGGTTTGATTAAATAACGTACACAAAAGAAAAAATAACATGCAGTTATGTAACTTTGTGTACTTATGTCATGCAAATTTGTCAGAAGAGCTGTCTGTAAAATATTGCTTTCACAAGGCTAAAGTCAATATCGTCTTCCTATTTTACGCTCTAAGCTCCAACCCTGAGTTTAAAGTTTGATGACAAGAAAATCAATATTCTTTGTTCGGTCTTTGATCAAACATCCTGGATACAAACTGTATGGAAAATATTAGACCTCTCAAGTTCACTTTATGAATATTTGAATATTTTTCAGTATGTTTTATGCAGCCATTATAAAATGATTGAATTGTGTCTCGCTTCTAAGTAGTAAAACTTACACGAACTGGTAAACATTGCTGCCATAACAGCAGATTAAGAAACACTGAAGAATTGCTTTGTAATATAATCCAACATGAAACACTGTATAATAAACGTTGAAGTAAACCTTTTCTGTGTCAAGTTTAGTTGTGTTGACAGTGTGTCAGATGGGTGCTGGTCAGTTTATAGGTAAATTGTTTTGTGTTGTTCCTATGACAATGTTGCTTTCTATAGTGTTTCTCATATATTAGTAGCAGCGAGTTTGAGCTTGAGAGACTTGATTTGAGTCATGTGTCATCCATCAACCACAAGGATGTTGTGCTCCAGAGTGTTTAGCATAATACTGCAAAGAGTGAAACCTCATGCCTTCAATTTAAACAGTTGATTTGTAAGATTTGTTCCAAATAAAATGCTTGTTTGTGCTGAAAATGGAATATTTAGGGTTAGAGTGTTTTAATAAAAGGCAGAATCAGCTAGAACATGTCTGCTCCTGATTAAATAATCAAAAATCTGAAACGTCAGGACTACAATTTGTCACTGAGCAACCCAGCAGTGCTTAAATATGTCAATATAATTTAATACACCCTTATAAAAACATCAATTTGTGTCTCTTTATAGGTGACACACTGTAATGAAACTTCAGCTTGCTTTTGAAGCGTGTGCCCTGGTTTTGTTTGCTGTTTCTGCAGCTCCAGATGATATTCTGATAAAGTGTTTTCAGTATCAACATTGTCTCTAGCAGAGTTGAAATTCATCAGTCCGTCAAAGAAATGCTAACGTCTGTGGAAACTTCTCTGAACGTTCAGCAGGTGTGTAGCTGTGATGCTTCGCTCTGCCTCAGTAACATCAACACAGACCTGCATATGTCACCCTGACCTCCACCTACGGGGTCAACAGCCTCTGTCATCTTCACTCACTCCACTAAAGAAATTATTTTATTGCATTTCACTCAAACAGTTGTGACATTTCAGTTTGAGGCCTCAACCCGCCCTTCACTTTTCAAATTGCTGCACTGTGCGGAAAAGCTGCCAACAACCATGTTTATCTGAAAGAGGATTATTTAGCCACAACATCCGTTTACCAGATTTTCTGTTATATATGCCTTCATTTGAGAATGACAGCTTTCGATGTATTCAGTTTTTTCTCCTTTCAGTTCAAATCAGTGAAATCATGACCTGTGTCAGTGTATAATTGAGGGACTTTTGAAGTCCACAGGACATATCTTGCATACATTTTCATTAAAAGTAAAAAAAAAAAACCTAAGGTTTTTAATGTTCATTATGATCATGTCTTTACAAATTCTACAATTACTTATTATGGAAACAATCACTTTTTATTAAGTTGAGATAATCATGACAGATATTTCTTTTTTGCCAATAACAAATTCTATCACTTTCCACTAAGTTCCTCATTACAAAAACACCTCTCCAAGAAGTGTGTTAATTCCAGATCACATGACCTGCTCCACATGATGTCATTTCCTCCTGAAGAAAAGACTGGCAAGACTCCAAGGCTTTCTGACTTATTTAATATAAAGTAGTGTGTGAGTCAAGTGTGGATTTATGGCATGTCAACAGGTTTACTACAATATCTTCATAAAAAAAACTTTCAATTTAAATTTTACTCAATTGTATCTATAATATTTGGAAGAATCTTTATGTAAAAATACCATGTGGTGTTTGGTTATAGGCGGCCATGTTGATTTTAGGCCTGAACACAGCAAAAATGTGAACTATGATACAAAAAGTCCCGCAATTATATATTAACCCACCTGTTGGTCAACTACTATTTTTTGATTTCTGTAAAACTGCCACCTCTCTTTTCACCAGCTATGACTTTTGCTGGTTGAATACAACAGTATCTGTGGAATGTTTGTCTGTACTCTCAGGTTTCCACTGCTTGTGTGACAGCATATGAATCTATATTAGGCAATCTTTTTCTTCAGAGCCTCAGAGGCCTTGTCTGATTTTATCTGCTTATTTCTAAGTACTTCTCGCTCTATAGCATCACTTTTTGTATTTCCACCCAGAGAAGTGGAGCTTTTACGCAGTTCTGAAAATGTAGAACTGAAAAATGAGTTGCTCCTGACAGCCGCCACAGAGCTCATAAACACCCGACGTGGCCCGAGGGTTTGATCACTGTTTCGCTCTCGCAGCTTAATCTTGACACAATAGCGGGACTTACTACAGATCGAGGGATTAGCTACTGTTTCACTCCTGGGGTTTCGGATATTATTGCAAAAATCACTCTGCCAGATTCCAGTAAGACAGTGGGTGTGGGTAGTGACCACACAGTCGTGAGGGTTTCAGTAAGCTCTTCTGGTGCAGCTGCCAGGGGAAAGCTGGGCAGGAGCATGAGACAAGCTTTTAGCAGCTGAAACAGCTGCATTTGGATGAGAAAGCATCAGCACCGTAAGGTATGTGAGATGTTGTTTTTTCTATGTATGTTAGCTTGCTGGAGGCAATCAATCACGGACCTTCATCAGTAAGAGGGAGTTTATTTTTTATTGGTATTAATTTAATGTTTATGGCACAATATGTGGTGTGCCGTGAAAAAGCTTGGATGAGGCTTCAGTAGACCTGCTAACCACTGGAGTATGTACATTAAAAAAAAATCACATTTGCTTATATCACCACAGATTTATTAACCCTCTTGTTGTCCTGCGGGTTAAAATTGAACCGTTTTAAAGTTTGAACATGTGTGGGGGGGAGGGGGGAGTATTTTCACAGTGAAACTTCTGATGTCCACATTTTCAACATTTTTGGGAAATTTTTGAGCATTTCTTTATGGAAAAAAAATGTTTAGAATGTTTCTTAAGAACATTGACAAAAAGGAATCAAGCAAAATCCAGCAAATTTTGCTGGATTTTCGTTGATTTTTTTCTTTTTTGTCAGTGTTCTCAAGAAATATTAGAAGTTTTACTGATCCACCTGTAAACACTTTAGATATTTTTACTCATTTTTTGGGAAGATTTTTCCTCATTTTTTGAAAATACAAGAATTTTCTCGCCAAATTTGGGGGATTTTTTTTAATCAAATTTTTAAGGGAAACGTTTAAGGAATTAAAAGGTTATGCCACTCTTCACAATTTTAGGGCATTTTTTTGCTGAATTTTTGGATTTTTTTTTTCAGACAGAAACAATATTTTGTTGGTGCCTGTAAATGAGGACAACAGTACATGCGCCATTCCGTGTGATCTCCGTGAGAACACCGACTGTGCCAGCATTTCTCAGGCGCTTTCCCAACACAGGTGCCAGTCCCCAGGTTGCTGCTCAGAAGTCCTTGGCCTGCTCAGCTGTGATGAATGGGCTATTTTGCTTGTCATAGTTAGTTTTCATGCAAATGGGTACCGGTTAAGTGGCTCACAAATGGGGAACATGATTGCCTGCCGGTCGCCGTTAGACACAGAACTGCTGTGAAGGAAGGGCAGCATTGTTCCTGGTGCCCGTCCGTGGCACGTCAACTCCTCATCCGATCCGTCGTGAAATGCAAGCCTGTTGATCGCGCTGCCGACACACACACCTGCACACCTCATTCATAAACCATTACAAGATGACTAAAAGCACACCTATGCCTTTCACCTTTCTTTTGACAAAGCACAGTTTTGCTTTCCATTCATAAAAATAATAGGTTTTCTGCTCCTCTGTCTCTCTGGAACAATGATCTCCTGCATCTGTGAATCTCATCATTACACATCGCAGCACTGGGCCAATCCACTACCTGCATTTTAGTCCATTCTTCCACATAATCGGTGGTATAATTTCATTTTGTTTAAATTTCTTCAGTGGAAGTTGATTTTGACACCTGAACATTGGGCTTTTTTTTATCTCAGGTGTTAAGTTCCTAGAAATCTAGATAAGGCTATTTAAACATCCCCACTCCCATGTGAGGAATTCTACATATACGCCCTCAAATTCTACCCAAACCAGCACGGCTGACTGCAGACTGCATTTTTCCTTTTAACAGTTTTAGTGTCTGAGCAACAAATTTCAGCCTCTAATGGATTAAAATCAATCTGATGTGATTGACCCTAATTTTAATACCATTTTTGCAGACTAAACAACCTCAAGAGGACAGCAGAGGAGGCTACACAGCAGACGCACAGTGTGGCGACATGACATGTGCTCGCCTCTAATAAAGGATGCGATTGTAATTATTTGCAGCATGGTGAATTAATAATAGGAGGTAAGCACCGGGGAGAGCGGTGAAGGCGGGGGAGCTGATGGGCCGTGTGCAGCAGGAGGTGTGGAGGAAAAGGCTGGAGAGCGACCGGGCTCGGTCTCATGTCGGCTATCAAATTTCCTCGGCCCTCATGATGCATCGAGATGTTAGCCTCTCTGCGTGGCCCCTGTGGCTCTGCCTTCACTCATCACTCTGCCACTACTCACTGGCTGTCCTCGTAACACTCCTTTTTTGGAAGATAGTCTGATGGACAGTGCAAAAGTGTCAGGTGGCAAAAAGAAATGCAGAATCTGAATCAGAAAAAACCTTTATTGCCAAGTGAGTCCACACAAGGAATTTGACTTTGATATATGGAGAGCAGTACCTCGCAACAACAACAGACAGTAAAGTAGTATTTTAAATAAGAAATGCTACAAGTATAAGAAGTTTAAGAAGTGCTACATAAAAGTAAGACATAGATTTGTTTAAACCAGGGTAGTAAATTAGAATATTATTTTTAGACCCTCCAGAAAAATGCGGGCTAAAATCCTTGATTATGCGAATAAATATGCGGGGTTTTATGACATTTTATGCGGGGAAATTGCAGAAAGTTGCAAAGTATGCGAATAGTTGTGAAATACGCAAAAATATGCGCGATTCATCTGCCGTCTGGCCGCGGAGGGATGTGTCCTCTAATTAGACACTGGAACTGCTGTGGGGTTACTGGACTGACAGCCTGTGCTTTGGGAGGGGGAGAAGCTCACAGCAGCACCTGCTGCTCGTTGAAAACAGTAACTGCAGAATGATCCGAATTTTCCTGTCAGTCTCCAAAATGGCAGAAAAAGTCGCTAGATTTGTGGCTAGTCGCTTTTGACAAAAAAAAGTTGCTAGGACGCTTTGGAAAGTCGCTAGATTTAGCGAGAAAGTCGCTAAGTTGGCAACACTGGCGCCGTGCTCCGCATCAGCTCGTGCTTCTAGTGTGTGTGTGAATGAACTGATGACGTCAGGCCAGGCGTCACATTAAAACTCACAACTCCATTTATATTGGTTATAGTTTTCTCATTTTATGCGGAAATTGTGAAATCAAGCGGGACCCGCATATTTCTCTTTTTTTTCATGGAAATGTGAAATTCTTGCGGGAATTATGCGCTGTTTTGCGGGGATTATGCGGCCTTTTGGGAAATAATTGACCCCCACATAATCAGCGGCATTTTGGTGATTAATGCGGGAATTCATGCGATCGCATAATCGCGTTTTTCTGGAGGGTCTATTTTTTAAATTACAATATTGCACATGAGGTTGAATGCTGTACATGTATTGGATATTGCACTGGTAGTGGCATGAGTCCTTAATTTTCTGGTTTATTGTTCATGAGGGATATGACCTCAGGGAAGAAGCTGCTCCAATGTTGGGATTTTTGGTGCAAGAAAGAATGCTTTCGAAATATAATGATATGAAGAGTTTCTGTTTATTAATTTGCTTTGTACAAAATGAATTAAACATAAAAACTGACTCAGTAATTGTGGTGACCATCCTAAAGGCCAGTTTGAAACACAGTTAGCGCTTTCAGTTCACTCTTTCAAGATACTTGGCAGGTGGGTTTTAAGACTTTGACACAGTTCTTCGGTAGATTTGGGTTCCCTCTCAGTTGCGTATGTCTTCATGTCATCCACATAGACAGTGTTTGAAAACGAACACATTCTTCATGACACCACCTATAGCAATTTTGTGGCTCTGACTGTCACCATTATTACAGTATCTGCACACCTTCAGACTAATCCAAAAACAAGCAAAGACGTGGAGCAATGTCAACATTTCTGAGCCAGGAACTGCCATTTGACGGCTCTAATCTGTCACTAAAAGCAGCCACACCTTTAATTATGCCTGACTTTAAGCCCTAATGCATTTTAAATTGGTGGGTTATACAAAAAAATCTCAACTGTGCAATTGTCAGGAAAATTAATTGTGCAAGTTTTTATTCATACATTTCTGTTCTGGGATGTAAATTTGTTTCGTTCTGCTGTCAACTGTAGAATGGAGGTCTATGGGGATTGGCTCATTTTTGGAGCCAGCCTCAAGTGGCCTTTCGAGGAACTGCAGCTTTTGCAACTTTGGCATTGGCTTCATTTTTCAGTCCCGCAGGTTTTTACTCGTTAATCCTTGGCTCTGTGGTCTGTGGAGGCCACACCATCTGTTGGCTGTAGGTTTAGGGTTGCTATAGTCCTGCAGAATGAATCAGGGGCCAATTAGGCTTTGCTAGATGGATAAGCATCTAAAACTTTGTAAAAAAAACAAAAAACTTTGCACGAGACTGTATATAAGGACAAATGAAAACTACCAGAACCTAAAATGTATTCTGTATGATGACACTGCGGGCATTACGTTTAGTCCTGCCATGAAGACACATTTTCTTGGACAGTTTGTTGTTTGCAGCTACTTGCATGAGGAGCCATTTCAACCTAAAGTCAGACTATGTAATTTGTTACAACGAGTAAACATGTTTTCATCCCGCAGGCACTTTCTTAATTAATTTTTGTTTACTTTACGTTCAAATTTTCAAAGTTCCACTCATTTCATCCCCGCTGTGTTGTGCTCCACTTATGACGGTGTAGGTAAGAAACAGGCCATGTTCTTCTTTATGCAGCATAAAAGCACGCAACATTATTTATATGGATTTAATGTGATAATAACATACACTGAATTTGCCCTGCCAGCGTACCACTTTCATGGCAATTACCAAGCGAGTGGTATAACTTCAAAAAGTGCAGAAGTGCATGTGCTGCATATTTCTGAAATGGCAAATTGAAATGACTTCGCACGCAGCTTTAATATGTTTCATAGGCTCTCAGAATCAGTGATGTGCATTAACCGGTTTGGCTGGCTATGCCATTTTGAGAGGGTAGTCAGGTGCCTGCAGCCAGGAAACAATGCTCTCCACTCTGTATGTGTTGTGATGCTTTGTTATGGCTTTGTTCTGCTCTGTTTGTCCTCACAGTCTTTTGAAGAGTGGACCTCACTTGCTGTACTCTGAGAAAATGCTCTCTCGCTGGCTCTCTCTCTGCATCTGACAGGTCTGCAGAGCATAGTTTCGCCAACCAAACTAGGCCACAGTATGATTTCACATTCGCTGCTCAGCCAATAGCATATAGCCTGTTTCAGTGTGCATCTTTCTATCACAGAATCGAATGTTTCTCCTTCAAATTTCTCACACACTATAAGGCAGAATTGTATTTTAATGCATGCAAGTAAGCTTCGAATAAAAAATGATGTTCAAGCAGAGGCAGAAAGAGAACAAGCAATTCCCGGAAATATTTGTATTCATCTTCTGATCACAATGCAGAATTTAAAGGATAACAGCACAGATGTCTGGGCAAGCAGAGGGAGCTTTACAGAGGCATGAAAGCATGAGAGGCACCTGCTGGCTTGAGCCTGTTATTTTCCACTGTGATAGTAAAAAAAAAAAAGAGCGAGAGAGAGAGAAAAAAGCAATTTTGCAGAACAGCAGCGGACGACAGAGCAAAAAGTGGAGCAGACAGAGGTGCCTGGTTGTACGGTGAACGGATGAAGAAGATGCTATTGGTCGCATGGAATTGCATTCATCTTGTTTATACTGCATCACTTTCCTTTCAAACAGTGGCTCTGTTTTCTTTTCCCCGCCTGTTTCTAACCGTATGTTTGACCTTGATTGTGTATATAATGAGTCTGTGTGTGGTGGTGTTAAATGGGTAGGCGTGGTTAGCTAACATCTACTTTGGCTCAGAGTCTATGGTAACACAGGACTGCAGACGGAGAGAGCTGCTGTGTGTGACTTTTAGGAGGAGAAACCCGAAGTGGAAATGTACACAGAATATGGATAACATGGTTGAATGGGAAGTGTGCATGTTAGTGTGACTGTGTGTGCTTTCACTGCCTCATTTGTCGCTTCCTGTTTGATGAACACAGTATCGCATTTAATTTTTTTTGCTTCCTCTCTAATAGATCGGTTAATTTGTTTTCTTTCCAAGAGTGAGATGAGAAGATTTATATCACTGCCACATCTGTGTGTGTTCAGTGTGGAATTAGAGCCGGGATGCAATTAACCTAGCTTAGCACGAGCCACTTTCAGACACGTACTCCTTGCCATTAATCTGACTGTGTCGGCTTCACCTTGGTCACCTGTTTGCAAAGGTCGCAATCTTAGCAGGTCAGACCTTGTAACATTTCCCTATCTCTTTCAGCGTGGCACATATCTGACACGCACAAGATAGCTGCGTACTGATGCAGGGTGCTGTTGGGTATAGAAGGAGAGGTGATAGTCTAGGAAGTGTCAATGGAAAAGGTGGGCCCTAATCCTAATGTTAGCTTCAAGTGTAACCGCAATGAAGACTTGTTTTGCTGGAGTCTTGATGAAAAGAGCTAAAATGTCTTGAAAAGTCTGACCTCATGTGTTGTATTTCACTTGATGATGATCTGTTCTTGCACAAATGGTCAATGTTACTTTCATACCGTGGCTCTCTGCGTCACTGTCATGGACGTGTCCCAATAAAGCTGTAAGGAACTATTAAAAAATAGGTGACGTATGACAGATTGATGATTGATGAAGCCAAGAATGTTACTGTATCTCTTATGTGAAAACAGCTATAAAGACAGAGAACAGTGGCAAACTGCTAGCCTTGCTCTTGCCAGAGTTCAGATAAACACCCACCAGCGTCTCCAAAGCCCGCTAACTGATGCATCATGCTGTCTTTGTTTAATCTCTTCAGGTGCAAAATGATAATTTGTTATTTACCCATCCACCAAACACATCTGTGCCCCTGAATGTAAGTGGGATTTGTGGGTTGCCTGATCTGCATGCCAGGTCATCTACCACCTACACCTTTTCAGTTGCATTTGTTCACTATTTCCTGTAACTTTCTGAAAAAAAATAAATAAATTGGTCCAACATTCGCAATATGACTAGCTAAGTGTGTGGAGAAGACAAGTGAACTGTGCATTATAGGTCTATGTGTCCTATTAGTCCTTACACCCCCTTCTATAATTTATTGGCTTTTCGCTATAAATACATTTGAATCCTGAAATGGTCTGAGTGTCTTTAGAAACCGTTCTGGAACCATATCATCATCATTTTCACCGGTTAATTGACCAGACTATTAAAATACATGTTTATTACTGATCCAGCACCCCCACGACCCTAGTGAGGATAAAGCGGTGTATAGAGAATGGATGGATGTTCATTAGTGAGTACTTGCTTCCAAGAAGGCTAACCAAGCTCAATATTTGCAATACACTGACATAAGAATGCCGTTGATTTCATTGTAACACTCAGAGAGACCTTGATATGTGCCAAAATGTTGAACTAATTCTTTAACACAAAGGTTGATGATAGGGCAGAAAGTGATATAACTGTTCCTGCTTATCTCGAACTTGTTTTTCATGCCTCTTCTCTGTCTTATGTGTTGGCAGACTCAGAAGCCACCAGTTGTCTGGGAGATATCTCACTGCAGAAGAAGCAGAAAAGATTTCATAAGGAAGATCAAATCAAACAGGCTAAATATCCAGCTGAGGTGGATGGTTGCAGAAGCCAAACAAGGGCAACACACCACTAGAGCCATGTGGGAGGAGAGCGAGGAGGGTTTGCTATTCACACGCATCAAGCCCAAACTGTTTCTCTACTGACGTACTCCAGAGCTTTTCCTCAGGGGGAGCCCCTGCTATGAACCCCAGCTCCATTGGCTTCAGCAGGCAGTCCAACCTCAGTGCCAGGCGCTGTGTGGGCATCCCACAAGTCTGGGTTCTGCCCACACAGAACTCACAGACTGCCCCTGAACAAAAAGAATGAAATACTCCTGAGTCACTTCTCTGTGAGGTGGCTTTCCAGTCCAGTGTTAAATTGGCCTCTCGTGAAGTTTTGTCCGCCTCCCGCCCTGCGAGCTCGTACTCACAAAACCCCTCTCCAACGCTTCCACCAGCTCCATTTAAGTCCCCACTTCATTATAAATTGCTCTCCCATCAAGCAGCAGCACGAGTTCCTTTGCGCTTACCACGTGGTGGAGGACCATGGGATGCCGTCAGAGCTCGGAGGAGAAGGAAGCAGCGCGGCGCTCACGGCGAATCGACCGCCACCTGCGCTCAGAGAGTCAGCGGCAGCGGCGTGAGATCAAGCTATTGTTGTTGGGCACCAGCAACTCTGGCAAGAGCACCATCGTCAAGCAGATGAAAATCATCCACAGTGGAGGCTTCAACCTCGAAGCCTGCAAGGAGTACAAGCCTCTCATCCTGTACAATGCCATCGACTCTCTCACCCGAATCATCCGTGCCCTCACCACCCTAAAGATTGACTTTCACAATCCTGACCGCGCCTACGATGCCGTGCAGCTCTTTGCCCTCACAGGCCCTGCTGAGAGTAAGGGGGAGATCACTCCAGAGTTGCTGGGAGTAATGAAACGTCTGTGGGCAGACTCAGGGGTCCAGGAGTGCTTTCAACGATCCAATGAATACCACTTAGAGGACAACACTGCCTACTATCTGAATGACCTGGACCGCATCTCTGCACCTGAGTACATCCCTACTGTAGAGGACATTCTCCGATCCCGTGACATGACCACCGGCATTGTGGAGAACAAGTTCACCTTCAAGGAGCTCACCTTCAAGATGGTAGATGTGGGTGGACAGCGTTCAGAGAGGAAGAAGTGGATTCATTGTTTCGAGGGCGTGACTGCAATCATTTTCTGTGTTGAGCTAAGTGGCTACGACCTCAAACTCTACGAGGACAACCAGACGGTAAGAAAATTCAGTCTTCGAGGGCTACTTATTCACTCACATTGAGTACAAACATACAGTATGTACACATTAATACACAAATACAGACTTGCATGCGGAAGCCACTCGAAGCAGTTTGAGGATGAAGACAGATATCAGTTCAACTAGTGCAAAGTCTATATATATATATTCTCTCTTGTTAAGCTCAGTACCACTCAGAAAATGAGCATGAACATTGATTAATAGAGAATTTATCTCTTACATACAACACATTCTGCGATGACGTTAGATAATACTTAAATGAGCGACATTCTAGTGCATGCAGTTTTGTTGAAGTGGTACTATGCAGGAATGGTTAACTGTTGGTTTATAGACTATTCAAACATAGTCCCTCTTACAAAGCTGAACGTGACCAGATAGCTCCTGTTCTTGACCTGACACACAGGTCCCAGTGTACCACCTGCAGCATCACATCAGGCATTGACTCATGAATGGTGTACCTGACCACCTGAATATGTAAATGCTCATCACAGTAATTAGCTTGCAGGCCCACTACTGAAAGCACAAATGTCCAGCCTGCAAATATGTATACAGACAGCAGCTTTGAGTTTACAGTTACCAACATAAATGCACACATTTGCAAACCTGTCAACAGCACAGAGTCTTTGCCGACAGACTAAAACACTGGTTTGGGCCTGCAGCTGTAACCACCGTGTCTTCTGTTAGATAGAAAGTGATTCAAACTCAGCACTGCAGACCTCCAGGTTACTTTTTTTTTTTAAATTTACAGTTATTTGCATTAGTCTGACTCATCAGATACACATTGCAGGTACAAGGCTGCCCACTCAATACACATGGCTTTCTCCTCCGGGAACCTACCTTGCTGAAAATTTAAAGTTTTGATGAAGGTTTGGATCATGCAGTAAAGCATCCCTGCTAGTTTGTTTTGGTGGTAAATTATTCATTTTAATGGAAGTCCTTGCCTTCCTACATTCAAAAATTCCACCAAATCACTACCATCTTGTTTATAGGCCTGCAAAAGCTACAACAACTGATTTAAAGAAATATATACATGCAGATTAATAATGTGGTGCTGCTAGATCATTCTCTGTGTTGTCAGTGCTAGAGAATGGTTTGACGATGCAATGTTCCATTTGCATTATCTGAGATTAAGACTTGGTGTGCTTTGCAGTGCAAGCTACTGTTAGCTAGCTAGCTGCTAGCACCTATCTGTCCAACAGAAAGTCTAAAAACTCTTCACTCCAATCTCCTTTGTGGCTTGCCAGCAGATAAAAGCCAACCGTTTGAACAAGCTTTGACTATTTTGCATTTCACCTTGTGGTTTTTTTTTATTGTCGTGCTGTGCCTGCCATTTTCATATCTACTTATGTCTCAGACTCACCTGCTGTTAAGAACAGCTACAAAGGTCGCAGCTCAGAAACACCCCAAACACAGCAAAATAAGAAGAAAGTAAGAAAATACAGACAGACAGCAGATAAATTCTCTGTGGGCGGTGAAGGCATGATCTACTCTGTCATTGTTCGGCTCATTGTGGTGTTCTCTCCTCATGCGTAAATCACTCACCACTCAGGTAGCACTTTCCTCATGAATATTAATGAACTTTTCCACCTGCAAAAAGAACATGTGCCACATACGTCCAATGGGTCCAAAGTAGTGATTGACTATAATAACTTTTTTCTCTTAGTCTGTACACATCAAGGAAAGTCCTGCATAATGTTCCTTTAAAAAAACTGACAATGAAGAACAACTACATTCAAGAAATATCAATTTCAAATGATCATTTATCCTATTTGTTACAACCCCTAGTTGTTTTCCTTGTTATGAATTTAGGTAAAAGGTTGCAAGTTGTTCATACTATCAAACAAGTAAAATTTCCAACAAATGGTTTAACTGTTTTCCGAGAAGCATAGAGTACACGGGCCTGTTCTGCAGAGTCATTTCCTCTCTGTACATCCCCTTCTACGGTATAAACAGCTCTGGTGTGGCCACACAGATACCCCAGAACACAATGACATTTTTTTTCTCCTTTTGTTTATCTCAAATACTTAAAATCGGCTGCAACATTTTGTTTAAGATAGTGTTTAAAATTAATGACCGACACTTAAATAAAAAAGCTTCGTCTGCGTTGCTTGATGATTACTTTCAATTAAGGCAACGCTGTTTTGCATTTTTAACAGAGGAAAGAGTTTGACTGGATTGAAAGAACTGCTTTGACTGCTCTTCTTTGCATAATTTACAGATCCACTGCCTCATGTCTACTTTTTTCCATTTAACATTCCCTTGCTTTCCTTTAGACCATATCAAATGAACACCTTGACACCCAGCTGTCTAATGGAGACAAATGCACAGTTAAACTTCATTCCACTAAGTGCTCTGTTAAGTGGACCTTGAGCTGAACAGGAGTATGAGTTTAAGACTATAAAATTCCCTTTCTATGTGGAAATAATTCATATACCCACATTTAGGAGGTCAGAGGTTGCGTGACCTTTTTGTCAGAGAGAAGACTACCAGATCTGGCGATTACACCGCTATCTTCTGACTTTCATTTGGATTTATTGTAACAATGTGCCATTTTTCCTCTAATTTCCTTCAAAACTTTGTACTGCATCAGGCAAAGATTTTTCTGTCAGGATGATTGATGATTTTAATCGAGGATTTTATTCTTGCTGTTTAAATTCAAGACAAAACATTATTTTAAAGAAATAGTTTTCCTGATTGAAACTATATGCCCTCCTCCAGAAACGAGATTGATCAGCACTACTACCAAGGCTGTTCTACATATTATAAACATTGTAAAACACTAAGAATTATGCGTCAGTGAAAATAAAATTGCATCATGTTTTTTTCCTAGTGAGAAATAAACTTCCTTGTCATGCAGAGCAGTGCTGGAAAGTGAGGAAGCTAATGTTAGCTGTGGTTCTGGAAATGGGAGGAGAGGTTGCTTTTGAATCTCAATGAGACACACATTGATTCCACTGTGAGCTTTTGTCTCAGGTGCTGGAGCAGGTTTGTCATGCTGCCTCTGGGAACAGAGTTTTTACAAACTTTACACAGCATGTAGTCTGTTTAATATTGAAAAACACTTTGCAAAACCGAGTCCTATTGTTGTGGACAGCCGCTGGTCTGTTTGCAGTGGTGGGAGAATAAGTTCAGTACGTTCAGTTAGGTGCTGCACTTTTGCACAGTGTTGGGACACTTTAACCCTCGTGTTGTCCTGCGGGTCAAAATTGACCCGTTTAAAGTTTGAAAATGTGGGAGAAATATATATTTTCACAATGAAACTTCTGATGTCCACATTTTCAACATTTTTGGGAAATCTTTGAACATTTTTTTGGTGTAAAAAAAAAGAAATATCAAAAATGTTTCTTGAGAACATTCACACAAAAATCCATCAAATTTCACTGGATTTTGGTTGATTTTTTTGTGAATGTTTTTAAAGAAAATGCTAGAAGTTTTACTGTTATATATATATAATCACTTTAGATACTTTTAGGATTTTTTGGAAGATTTTTACTCTTTTTTTTTTTAGATATTTACAAGAATTTTCTTGCCAAATTTTTTTGTTTTGTTTTGTTTTTTAAATACAACTTTTAAGGGGAATTTTTAAGGAATTATTGGAATTTTCTTCCTGGAGGTTTTGCAAATTTTCAGAAATTTGGGGAATTTTTTGCTGAATTATTGGATTTTTTTCAGACAAGGAAACAATATTTTTGGTGACTGTAAATGAAGACAGCAGGAGGGTTAACTTTACCTGAATATTTTCGTTTTATATTTCATATTTCACTACATTTAGAGGCACATATTGCAGTTTCTACTCCAGAACATTTACCTGACATCTTTAGCTGCTTTGGAGGTGATTTTAAAACACTCTTAAAGGTTAAACCAGTGGTTTACAATCTTTTTGGTTTCTTACAAAATTCCCAGAGTCATTGTGGCCACACATCAGAAGTGTAGAAGTTGTTAACAGCTCTATTAAACTGATTTTCACGTGGTTTCATTTTAATAAATGATGAAATAATCCAGTTACCTAATGTCAAACATTAGAGAAAAAGTCTAAAAATAGAAAACAGATTTGTGTGTCAGAACTTTTCTTGTTTCCTGTCAAATTAACCACTTTATGACCTCTCAAATGTGTTTCACTAAATAATAACCTAGGGATTTCATATGCAATAATAATTTATTCAGAGGGACCAAACTATTAATTAGACTTTAGTATTTCAACTATATTTTCTTGCTACTTAAGTAGGATTTTTCATGAAGGGCTTTTACTTGTAATGGAGTATTTTTGCATTGCTGTACTAGTACTTTTCCGTAGTAAAGGTTGTAAATACTTCTGTGTTCAAATGGCAAAGCACATGTGTGCAAGTATCTCTGGAAAAGGCAAACAGCTGATGTTACCGTTGTAAGTCCAGAGAACAATAACTGCTGGTGTTTGAGCTTCACATACTGCAAGGATTTAAATGAATCAAATCAAGTCAGTATTTCCTGAGCCAACTCTATGCTTGCCCTAAATAACACACCGTAATTCCTTTTCATCCCATTCAGTTTTCTTTGATAAACAGTTTGGAAAGCCTTCTATAAATTGTCCGGTCCTTATCATGACAGGAATATGACAGGACTGATTTATTTTTAAATGGTGGAATGCATTTGCTTTGTTTTAATCAAGAGCAATCAAAGTTATTTTAAGTCTGTTTAAATGAAGAGAGCTGCTGGTGTTTGTCATCTTTCCCTCACAGTTGTGGAATTTGAACAATTTCCTATCCATAGCATTATCCGTGTTCTTATCTGAGTGTTTTGGGAAAAGCTGGGCAGTTATTGCTTGTTTAAAAGCCTCGATGATAATGGAAGATCAACAATGGAATTTCTTTTTACTCTTTCTGCATTTTTTTTTTCCCCTGGAGAGATTCCTGTATCCATGTTCACCTCGATGTCTTACAGTCAACTCTAGAAATAGTCTGAGCCCAGAGGAAACTTTGTCATCACTGTAAGTGAACTGGCCTGATAATTCGCGGGTTACCCGGATAAAACAGGGTGTACACTGTGCCAGGTTGGAACATGAAATCAATTAGTTTTATAGGTTAAAAATAAAGTCTGAGGAGAAAATGCAGTATGGTGTTAATTGAGTTCACAGAATAAAGTGTGAGGTTGTACCTGTGAGAATTGGCAGATTGTGCAGGCACTATGTAGCGATGGGAGTTAAGTGGTGCGAGAAAAAAACAACTTTTATTATTCGAAGACAGAAGAAGAAGAAAGTAAAGCACCTGAAACAGTAGCTGCCTTACTGCTGAGCCTCTTAGAGTGTATAAGAGCCAAGAGGAATGACTTCCATATTCCATTTTACTGTGCAAGGCCTTAGCTCATGAAACCATTTTTCTCTGGAGTGAATAAGATTTCTGCAAATATATTTTTATGAATAGTTCACTACGTTTACAGCTTTCTAGATCCACACAGACAGCTGTAGATTTATCTTTCCTAGTTGCTCCTTGGTAAAGTTGTGATTTAGACGTAGTAACATTAACTGTAACTTCTTTCAGAGGCCAGACTCTGGGATGCTGCTTTATCTGATTCAGGTGAAACCTCTCCAGAAATAGCCTGCCTTTGTGCTCCCATTAACTGCATCGGCACCGAGTAGATGGGACATTTTAGATTCAAATGTTTCAGATATCGTCCTCTGCATTGTCACTGCAGAGGTGTTTGAGATGCGCAGCGTTGTTCTTTAGCTGGACGATTCACACTTCTTCACTTATTCACACTTCCTCGCAATCATTCCCTAAATGACGGCAAATTCCTGTAATTAATATTCATGCATTTTATAACATTACAATTGAGAGGTTGGGAACTATCCGAGTATGTAATCAGTGAGAGGTGGAGCACATCTGCAGCAGTCTGTCAGTCACATCACTTAATTTCAGTCCAGTTCAGTTTTTTTTCTGTAGCCCCAAGTCATCTCAGCGAACTTCCCATCGTAAAGTGAAGATTGTACAATATTATATTATTGAGAGAAATCCAGCAATCCCAAAAACTCCCTTTTAGCAACACTTTGGAAAGAAAAAGCTCCTTTTAGTGTGAATAAACCTTCAGCAGAACCAAGCTCAGGGTGGACGGCCGTCTGCCTCGACTGGTTAGGGTGAGGTTAAACGAAAGAGAAAAGAAGATAGCATAAAGAAAACAGACATAAATCACATAAAAGAACAATAAACATTGGGGATGTTGGTGAGGCAAATAGCTCCAGCTTAGAAACATGTAGGTTCAGCTCCAGAGATACCTTCATTTCAGTTCAGTTTTATTCGTTTAGCACCACTTCTCAGTGTAAGTATTCTTAAAGAACTTCACATAGTAAAGTGAAGATTGTACAATAGTATATTACAAAGAGGAAGCCCAACAAATCCAAAAAATTCTATTGAGCAGCTGTTTTATGGCAGTAGGAAGAAAAAAAATCGTACAGAACCAGGCTCAGGGAGGGTAGCCGTCTGCCTCGACTGGTTGGGGTGAGGTTAAAGGAGATACGTAGACAAAGAGATAACAGATAAATATCGCATAAGAAAACAATAAAATCTGGGGGTGTTGGTGAGACAAATGATTGCAGATCAGAAACATATGGATCCAAATTCGGGGACACTCGCAGAAAGGACAAAACACAAACTACTGCAAACAGAGGACACAAAGTTAATGGCTTGCAGTAGTGATATTTCAGTGTATGGAGTCGGAAAGGGAGGAGAGCTGCTCAGTGCATTATGGGATGTCTCCTGGCAGTCTAGGGCGATAACAGCATAACTAAGGGAAGGCTGAAAGTCATTCGAGCCAGTTCTAACTGTGAAGTTTGCAAAAAGGAAAGTTTTACGCCTAATTTGATTCCACAGCAGAGGAGTCTGATATGTGAGTCCGAGTCTGCTTCTGGAAGCTCCAGTAACCACTAGTAAACAAAGTGCTCTATTGAGACAATATGGTCTGCAAGAGATGATGCAGTTTGGTCATTAAGAGCTTTTGTTGTTGGGTAAAGGATTTTAAATATTATTCTAGATTTCACAGAAAGAGAAACTAATATGGGAAAAAATACGATCTCTTTTACTGGCTCCTGTCAGAACTCTGGCCGCAGAATTTTGCTTTGGTTTTTCAAAAAATTATTGGGACGTCCTGACAGCAAACTGTTACAGTAGTCCAGCCTAGAAGTCACAAATGCACAAACCAGTTTTTCGGCATCATTCTAAGACAGGATTATCTAGATTTTGATAATATTGTGCAGGTGAAAGCACTGCATGAAATAATTGATGGAAGCATACCAAATACAGTGAATAAATGCTTTTCCCCCTGTGGGCAGTATGGTTGTTCAGTGGACAACACTCTGCTGTGACTACACTGAGAGATCACAAACCAACCCTGCTAAGAAATCATATATGTGTCTCAAACATAAATCAGCATACAGCCAACGAGATTGAGGAAAAACTAGTGGCTCAAGTTTTGTGCCGTTAAAGTCTAACTTTTCCTTCTACTCATCTCTCTATGCATTTGTCAACAATGGCAACTGACATTCTTATTATGACCAAATGTTCTTAGCTAAATTTGTTTATAAATGAGCTAAAAATGATGGAGTTAAGGTGTGAAGTGCAGGTCTGTATTATACTGATGACAGACCAACCAAAATCTAATCTGACTTCAAAGGAAATGCGTCACTGGTTGAATTATTATCCAACAAGGTATGTGGGAGATGTACATGCATGCGTAAATAGAAGAAATTATCTGATCTACTTTACAATTTCTTCACTCCGTGGATGATCTTATAATGGATACAGCTGTGACTTTACATCCACATTTTGATCACCTTTTACCACACATAGACTGGTACTAAAAGAGACTGCATCGCTCATTAAATTACTAATCGTGATCTGAATACCCTCATTATATGGCGATATCTCTACATCAGTCTGCGTCAGATAAGACTGACATGCATAACGTAGCTTTGCATCAGCGGCTACATACTTTCAGTTATGTAACTATTTTTGTTTTCCATTTAAAGAGACAAACTGAAGCAGCTTGTGAGTTGCTGAAAACATTTTAGTCACAAATTATCTGCAATTTGTAGCATTTTACAGTTGAACTATTAATTTTTATGAATATTTTCCTTGCATTTCTATTTGTGATGCTAGTCGATGCAACGTACGGTCAGGGTAAAACAGAAATTCCCTGTGATGCTCTTTCTTTGAACACCAGTGTCCTACATATGTAAAATGAAATTTACATCCCGTATTCAATCGAGTAAAATGGAGGCTCTAGAATACAAACGCTGGCTGTATAGTACACGCCACGCCCCAATAAATCTACAAGATGATCAGGCTGCAGCTTTAGTGCAGCAGCAGTACTGAAAGATAAACTGATAGCAATCAGCTACAGTACAAAAGCTGTCTGCGACAGAATATTAAACAGAGCGTTCAGAGGAAATACGTGCACGTATCTAAGAAAATGACAGTTACATTTTCCATCTGTTTGTTCGGCCTGTACAAAAATGAGACTGCTGAGTAAACTCAAAAGATTTGCAGATAAGAAGCAAAGACCACATCCTTGCCTTAACTTTTTGCAAAACCAAGTTTAGCCTTACAAAGGATACTCAAGTTGAAAAGGTCTGGCATGAATTTAGTTATTAGATTGTACAATACACAAACTAGATTTACCAGCTGGGGCCATATTAGGAGACACTGTGAAGGAATGACCTAAGTCACATGTGTTTGTTTAAACCTATAATGAGGTAGAATCCCAGACATGCTGATAGCATTTGTAGAAAAGCTTTTTGGCTGTTTACTTGATAATGTGTCTCCTATTGATATGTTCTGACGTTAAGTCCTGTTTCAGTAATATTTAACCTTAAATCTGTGAAAATCCCAACCTCTGGTAAGAAGATTAACATCTGGCGCTGCCACAACTCAGTGATTACGTGTAGCACTTATTCTTTACAGCAAACATGAAAAACAGTTAATTGACAGTTTAATTTTGCAAGGAAATGACCCTTTAACACCACAAAGCCTCAGATTTAACCTTTCAGACCAGAGGTGAGCAATCGATCTCAGTTCAAGTGCAACTCAGACTCACTTATTTCTTCTTCTAAGTTCAAAGTGCTACACATCTGCAAACCACAGCACCAGGATGCTTTGAAATAAACATGTTTGAATGGAGGCCCTATCTTTATTCAAGCATAATGATTCGATGAATTGCATCCTGTCTAATGAAAAACAACACAGCAGGACTGATTATGGATGTTGAATGGGGGCAAAGCTGGGCATTTGTTGAATAATTCAGTCACTCCTATAATTCTCAGACATTCGTTGTTTTTATGTGTGGGGGATGACCTCTGATTAATGGCTCCAGAGTAGTCGGTGTCTGTATACAGGAAAGTTTCAGCTGCTTCAAAGAGAAAAAGGTGCCACTTTTTAATGATGTGTGTGATTATCACTTCAGAGCTTTATTCATCGACAAAAAAGCAGAATAAACAAAAATTCTCCGACCAGGACGACAAAGGTTCAGTTTCAATGCACCAACTCGCACCAGACAGAAAATACACCATAATAATTACAGTACATTTACCCATCAACCCATTCCCTGATGCATTTTCCTTGTCCCATCCCTGTCTTCATAATGAATCAGTTGCCATGGCTACTGTTGCTTAGCAACAGGCCAGTCAAATGCTCCTAATCCTGCGCTGTTGACAGTGAGCTGTGACTAGGGAGGGGAGGATGAGGAGGGGAAAGGAGTGGAGAGGAGGGGAGGGGGTTTGTACAATAAACAGCAGCGCTGGGGAGAATAGACGAGGTGTGTGTGCATGTACATGCACGCATTGTGCGCCTGTGCGAGCGCTTGTGTGTGTGCGTTATTATGAATATGCAGTGCAGGTTTGTATGCAACAGCTGAGCCTGACCGCATACAGTGAATTGTGTGTCTGTGAGGTGACAATGAACAGCACAGATATGAGGATAGCATTTGATGGAGCTTGTGTTAGCCAAACATCAGCACCGACCGCAGCTCCGTTTCCATTGTTTCAATTAATAATCTCTCAAACTGGACTTAATTACATTTCACGTGAAAGAAGACTGGAAATTAATTAATATCGTTTGATGTTTTCACGTCAAACTTCGTCATGTGTGCTCTTCCTTCCGAGCTGCAGCAAAGACAATGAATGAACTGACGTGAATGTGAAACAGCCTTTTCTCTGTTCAGCGACGTTAAATCACACTGACAGTTGTTCAGAATCACACAAGCATCAGATTTGTTTCAGACCAGCGTCTAAACAACCATTCAAGAGTATTCTCAGACACAGCCTCTTAACAGGCTAATGGGTTATGAAAGGCATCACTATCATGTAACTAAATTGTTTTATAATGGAGGTTTTGAAGAATAGATTTACAGAAAATGGAATGAAATTGTCCAAGAAGTGAAAAATAAATTAACCTAATTATACATGTTGCTTTATCATCTAGATTTTACATTTCTAAGTACAAATATATCTAAAAATAAATTTGTTCATTTTCCAGATTTGAGGTTTTTAGAATTTTATATAAGGAAATATTTAGGTTTAGTGCAACACATTACAGCTACTACAACTGTGCATGCCATAGTCACCCATGCTAGTCTCTCAGATAAAGCTATTATTTGTCTTATAATGAATACAGAAAATAGATTTTTCCACATTAGAATCTTTTTCTGTGAACTTCTCTGCCAAAGTATTTTACTGTCAATGCAAACAAGGTCAAATTAAACAGATAAATGGATATAAAACTGCAATTTTCAGGAGAATCTAGGACAAACATAGTACTACGTACTCCTATATAGCGCCTATGTTTGTTTGCTTGTTTTCACCCTGCAGTGTTGCAGCCAACAGTAAAGACATTAGTAATTAAACAGAGAGGGAAAACAGAAAGCGAGCGGCCTGAATAATGCAATTCTCAGGTACAGCAGCAGAAAAAAACAGGGTGACATGGAAAAATCATCTTGGCAGATAAATGCAAAGCGACCCTCCTTGTAAGGCGGTGACATTTAAAACGAACCTTAATGAATAACGGAGGGATGACTGCGCACTTTAACGACTCATATTTATGGGAAACAAAGCAATGACACTGTGATGAACTTCCTCATTAATAGTTGAGCTTAATTAAGGCCTGCGCCTCTCTCGAGTCCTGTGACAGGAGGAGGTGAGGGGGAAAGCAGCGGTGTGTGTGTGGATATATACGTATGCATGAATCAGTGGGTGTTTTGAAGTGAAATAGGGGGTTCTGCATGCTTTAGTGCCCCTGGGTGCCACCCAGCAGCACCCATCCTCCATCCTTACTGTACTGGAGCGTCCAGGTGAAGACGGAGACTCCCACAGCAGCTGGGCGTCTTCTTCTGCTTTGAAATAAGAGAAGGAGGAGTGAGGTCAAACAGCCTGACATGACTTTGTTAACTATACAATGTTTAGGGTTGGTCTCAATTCCCTTAGGATGCATTCTTACAGAGAAAGGAGGGTTTGTGTTTCGGTCTTGTGAGACAGTGACACCAGAGAGGAAGACATATGGACAAAGAGAGAGCCATTTTAAGGCTCCAGCGCTGATCACAGTCTGCAAACACAGTCTTATGCAATTTGTATTGAACAAAACCCCACATTATCCCCTGTCTTCTTCCTGTGGTGTCTCTTCGTATTTGTTTAAACAATGAGCTAATTTCTTAGAGAACTTCTAAACAGTATGTAGGGCTCAGCCAGCAGCACACGTTTCAACAGACTTCAGATTCTTTTGCTGTTTTTGGAAACTTTACCTGTCGTTCAAGGCTGCATTTGTCAGAGGCTTGTTTGTTAAATTTTGCTTTAACCCTTCTGCTGTCTTCATTTACGGGCACCGAAAAATATTGTTTCCTTGTCTGGAAAAAATACAACAATTCAGCAAAAAAATTCCCCAAATTTCTGAAAATTAGCAAAATCTTGAGGGAGAAAATTCCAATAATTCCTTAAAAGTTCCCCTAAAAAACTTTATTCAAAAAATCCCCCAAATTTGGCAAGAAAATTCTTGTAAATATTTTCATAAAATGAGGAAAAATCTTCCAAAAAAATCCTAAAAATATCTAAAGTGATTACATGTATAAAAACTTCTAATATTTTGTCTAAGAACATCCACAAAAAAAATCAACCAAAATCCAGCGAAATTCGCTGAATTTTGGTTGATTTTTTTGTGAATGTTCTTAAGAAACATTTTTAACATTTCTTTTTTCCACCCAAAAATGTTCAAAGGTTTCCAGAAAATGCTGAAAATGTGGACATCAGAAGTTTCACCGTGAAAATATGTATTTTTTTCTCCACATTTTCAAACACTTTAAAACGGGTCAGTACATGAACCATAACCTAGCTGACAGTGCAGTATGTTCGACTGATGGGATGGGGATTTGGATAGTTATGTATCCAGACATATTTGATACTGTATTGTTTGTGTTTTATTTATTCAGTTATCTCCTAACTTGTTATGTACTCTAGCACATATACATATACATATATATATATATATATATATATATATATATATATATATATATATATGTATATATATATATATATATGTGTGTATATATATATGTATGTATATGTATAGTGCACAGGTGTGCCTTAGACTGCCCACAATAAAAGGCCATTCTGAAAGGTGCAGTTTTATCACACAGCACAATGCCACAGTGCACTAATCATGGTGTCTAATCAGCATCTTGATATGGTACACCTGTGAGGTGGGATGGATTATCTCAGCAAAGGAGAAGTGCTCACTATCACAGATTTAGACAGATTTGTGAACAATATTTGAGAGAAATGGTGATTTTGTGTATGTGGAAAAAGTTTCAGATCTTTGAGTTCATCTCATAAAAAATGGGAGCAAAAACAAAAGTGTTGCGTTTATATTTTTTGTTGAGTGTATGTACGTACCTATAAATGGTGCATATAATTCTACTATTATTATCATTTTTATTTTGTGTTTGATGTATTTGTTAGAGGTGGAACGTGATTCAAAGAATGAGTCTAATTAGAGGCTTTGTAATAAAATGAGTCGCATTTTTGTCAAATAGCAATATCTGACACACGCAAAGTTTTTCAAATCAAATTTTGGTTGAAGACGGAATCGATGAACAGACATATACGTGAACTTAAGCAACAAAAATGTTTAAGTTTCATTTCTATTTATCTGCATTTTTCATCTGTCTACTACATTCACAGATTACTGCAAACTCAAAGTTCAATTATAGCGATTATATTTAACATTTTAAGACTTTTTGTAAACTCAAGCACTTTCAATGTCTTGGTGAGTGGTCTATTATGGGATGGCTACATCGTTAGCTGGTACCAGGACTGTCGTAGCTAATGTCTCCACGGGATCGTCAGTTTCTTGTGTTGCAGCGTTTCGAGCTGCGTTCTGGAGCGTTTCCCCAGAGCTTATTTGCATAAAGTAGACTTCACTTCTACTTAATGCAAATTACATGGTCACAGAAAAGGTCAGACGCGTCGCAAAATATTCTTTAAACGTCTAAATTAGCCGTCGTTGAACTACAACGAGGACAGATTCAGCGACTTATTTCTCGCCTCAAATGCTTTCAGGAATACTTTTTGCTTCCTTGCTTGTGTACCAACAGAGAAAGTTTCCAGCCGAGCGGTCATGTTGGTGTGACTGAAGCTAAAGCGCTGTCATGTGACCAGCTAGTAGCCCAGGACTGTGCGTGTTTTTCACAGCTGCCAAACAGACTTTAGGTTCATTACCGCCACCTACTGGGCTGGAGTGTGCATCAGAGTTACTGGTGAGACAGAAATTAGGGAACTGACAAAGGTGCGATTAAATGTGTTATTTTTTTCCCTGTAATTAATTAATCAAAATTAATGCGTTAAAGTCCCAACCCTCGTATTTACCTTTGGTCTTCTGTGTTTTGGATGTTTCTAGAGTAAATACTAAAAAGTGTAACTGAGAAAAAAAAGTACATTTTAAAAACAGGAGCTCCTTTTATGTGCATAGTTAATATGGTACAATAAACTTTTCAGCCCTAGCACTTTTCAGGCAATACTAAAAGGGCAACTGTAAACGTTTCATCATTATCCAAAAATACTGCACTTACGCTACCGAATAATCAGGGTTTACTCTCGATCTGCACAGTGATGGTCTAATTTCTCACCATTCCCCTCAGTGTGTGTGTGTTGTTTGTTTGTTGTTTTATTACGCTGCGCAGATCTTGTGATTTGCTCAGAGCGTCGTGTTGTTTCTGTAACCTTTTAAACAGCAGTCCTCCATCTGACAACCTCGCAGTCACAAGCTGCCGGCCAGTGGCCACATGCCAGCAGCTGCCATGAGCAGATCGACTTTCCCTTTCTTTGTTTTGTGTTAAACATTCGACATCACATGAGCGCAAACTGTAAGGAAGGCCTGTATGTATACACACACACACACACACACACACACACACACACACACACACACACACACACACACACACACACACACACACACACACACACACAAGAATATTCACAGAAGCCATTTCTTTTTCGTCTTCATTAAAACCAGCATGTTTCACAAGTCTGTAAGACAAATGTGGCAAATCAAATATTATTTTATTATATATTATATTATATATTTATTATTTTATTTATTTCTAATCATTTAATCAAATGAGTCACATAAAATTAAAGCTGAGTGCTAAAGTTCTGCTTTAATGCAGATCCCGGTCACATTGTTCTTTTTTTTTTTTCCTGTCAGTGAAGCTCCACTGCTGCTCCTCTGTGCTTCACCCCGTACTGTAACTCATGACTAATTTGTCTGCAGGACATGCAGGCATCAGTGATTTCCATCAGCCAGTTGTGGAATAAATTTCCACCCAACTCGGGAGAAAAATGAAAATTCACCCACATTTGGAGGAGCTCAGACATTTATTTATCAAACGTAATAGCTGAAGGTGAAAACGTTATTTTAGAGTCAGAGCAGAATAAAAGCATATTTAATCTAATTTTTCATGATAGCGTTGAGGCTGGCACCATTTGGAAGAAGTCAGTGTTGCCTCTATAAGCTTTTATAAGCAGTGTGTGAGTGTTTCTGTTATGAGAAACTATTTAAGGTTACAGCTATTTGTCGTCAGTGTACACAAACCCAACCTGCACAGGATCCACTCAAATTTTCATGTATTATAATAATCAGTGCCAAATTTATTCTTCTGCTTGGAGTATTCTGTGTCAGTGGTGAATGTAAATACATCTTCTGTGGCTCAGTCCTGGATTTGGAGAAAGTAATTGGTGGTAAATTTTTTTAAAAAAAGAAGAAGAATGTGAAAGTTCAGTGCCGGTCTTAGTCTGTCTGAGTCTCAAATCTCTGTTGACACAACAGAAAAAGTCGTACCTTTGGTTAGACAAGTGGATATCTGTGGTGTGTGCTGGGTGGTTTTACACCTCCTCTTGTCTTCATATTCATCGTGAAATATCGATGTAATATTATTCGTTTTTGCCACTCAGCTTAGTGGAATAGTTGTTTAAACTGGCCGATTTTATGCTCGGATCATTCAACCTCAATTCACCAAATTTTAAAAACACCTTTCCATGTTCACTTTGACAGATTTTTGTTGTGAATATTCATTGGATTGACCATGTGTGAAATCTGAGGACATATCTAACTATAGATTTTGAAGAAGGTGGTGTCATGTTGATTTTGCACCGTGTTCTCCACGCCAATCTGTGGATCAATGTTTGAATTGCCACAACTTGAGAAATGATGTCGCTACAGTCCTGAAACTTTGCAGGCTCATTGATGTGTTCACATGGTCTTCAGCGGTACAACCATGCTTTGATAGAACAATGAAAACCGGTTATTTGACGGTGCAGGTTTGGCTAAAAAACATCCATGTTTGTCTATGCCGATAATCCACCAACCATAAAAACTTTATTTTTCATCCTAAGTGGCTGTGATTGGTCCCAATAGGAGCTTTAAAATTATAGAGTAAGGTGGCACACATTATGAGAAAAATTATTGAATTGTGCATTTATGGCCAATATTAACCCTCCTGTTGTCCTCATTTACGGACACCAAAAGATGTTGTTTCCTTGTCTGAAAAAAAATCCATAAATTCAGCTAAAAAAATTCCTCAAATTTCTGAAAATTTGCAAAACCTTCAGGAAGAAAATTCCAATAAGTCTTTAAAAGTTTCCCTTAAAAGTTTTATCTAAAAAAAAATACCCCAAATGTGGCAAGAAAATTCTTGTAAATATTTTTAAAAAATGAGTAAAAATCTTTTGAAAAAAAATCCTAAAAATATCTGAAGTGATTACATATATATATTTTCTTTAAGAACATTCACAAAAAAATCAACCAAAATCCAACGAATTTCGCTGGATTTCGGTTGATTTTTTTGTGAAAGTTCTTAAGAAACATTTTTTAAAAAGTTTTTTCCACCAAAAAATGTTCAAAGTTTCCCAAAAATGTTGAAAATGTGGACATCAGAAGTTTCACTGTGAATTTTTTTTTGTTTTTTCCACATTTCCAAACTTTGAAACTGGTTATTTTTGACCCGCAGGACAACACGAGGGTTAAGTCAATCATTGAACAGGTATGATAGATGAAACCACTCCAAAGGTGGCCCCAACTGGAAGAGTTTTGAATAAAAAAACACTGAGTTTTTGAATTCACAGTGCTTCAAATAATTTTGGTCTCACCTTCTATCCATCTATACTCCGCTATATCCTCATTAGGGTCGCGGTGGGGGAGCCTATCCCAGTGGACTTGGGGTGAAGGCAGGGGACACCTGGACAGGTCGCTGGTCTGTCACATTTGCATTCACACCTACGTGTAAATTAGAATAATCAGTTAACCTCAGCATATTTTTGGACTGTGGGAGGAAGCCGGAGTACCCGGAGAAAACCCACGCATGCACAGGGAGAACATGCAAACTCCATGCAGAAAGATCCCAGGAAGGAAACGTGAACTGGGATCTTCTATCTGCTGTTGCGACAGTGCTAACCCCCACTCCACTGTGCAGCCCCTGGTCTGATCTTCATTTTTATTAAATTTCCTTTCTCTGTCTTTCTCTTTCCCCATAGAGCCGCATGGCTGAGAGCTTGCGTCTGTTCGACTCCATCTGCAACAACAACTGGTTCACCAACACGTCGCTCATCCTCTTCCTCAACAAGAAGGACCTGTTGGCCGAGAAGATAAAACGCATTCCCCTGACAGTGTGCTTCCCCGACTACAAAGGTCAGAACACCTACGAGGAGGCGGCCGTCTACGTGCAGCGGCAGTTCGAGGACCTCAACCGCAACAAGGAGACCAAGGAGATCTATTCGCACTTCACCTGTGCCACTGACACCAGCAACATCCAGTTTGTGTTCGACGCTGTCACGGACGTGATCATCCAGAACAATCTGAAGTACATTGGGCTATGCTAGGGCCTGACGCTGGCTGGGAGCGGGTGGGGTGGTGGGTGGTGGGCTAGGGGTTGAAGCGGGGCCACTTGGAAGCGGTCGGCCCGCCATTGGGCTGGATAAACAAAGGCACGTCAGTCTGCCTGGCGGTTTATCTCTGTGAAGAGGTGCAGCAGAGAACTGGAAAGCAGATGAGGTGGTCAGATGGTCAGGGACGGACGATACTGTAGATCCAACTGTTTCTGTGGAAGCAGCACCGCTGATGGTGAAGATGGGATTTTTAACCCTATGTGTTTGCACTGAATATGAGTATGCAGAGACACCCAAACACACACACACACACACACACACACACACACACACACACACACACACACACACACACACACACACACACACACACACACACACACACACACACACACACTGATCCTTATTGTTTGTTCACACACAAGATCTTTGGATCAGTCAAGCACTTGTTTGACGAGGCGACACTGGAAATTTTAGACAGCTACCCCAACCTGCCTGCCAAACCTGAGACTGAGTAATAGGTCTGTGCTGGCGGTTTTCAGTTACTTTTGTCTTCTTTCTTTTATTTGCCTGAGTCAATTAATGCTGCTTTATAAAAAAAGAAAAAAAAAAGATAATTTTGACAGAATCAATGTTCTCTTTTTGGATTTTCACCCAAACATTAGTAAACAGTGAGTGCACCTGATGAGAGCCTGTATTCCTGTGGGGGGAGTCATTAGACATGATGTCACTGGGTTTCTGCCTAACAGAGGAAACTGCCACAGTCTAAAGTTGAAGTGAAATATGTTTTCTACACACTTATTTCTGTTCTGTCCCCCGGTCGACCCTCTAATGTTGTCCCTCTTTCTTTAATCTTTTTGTGCTTTAAAAAAAAAAAAAGAATATGTCTCTGAAGCCTGCCTTTTCCAGCAGGACACTGACTTATAATACCAGGAGTATGTTACACTCGGCAGAGTCAAAAGTATTTATGATCATTCCAGTTTCCAGCAAGAGACAACAAAAACAGTGCCAAGATCAGTCTGTAAATAAATCCAGATCCCATCCATTATGTTAATTTCACTTAATTTTATTTAGTTTTTTCTTTTGTTGTTTTATTTTTATGGACGAACACATTAAAACATGCATGATTTTGTTACTTTGGGATACTAATATGTTTTCTTTGGGTTTCTCTTTTCCTAGGTTTTAAATAATATATTCCCAAAAATATATATATAAAAGTCAAACACTGTGTACGATTGTACAGTTGTCAGAGAGGAATCTATTGAAAAGAGTTTTATCAATATAATAATGGTGATCATAATTTTATGATGATGATGATGATGATGAAAAAAGATGACAGTGATGATGATGAAGACGAATCGGTGATGATCGTGATGATTACGATGCTAACAAGGAAAAACCTCACAACAGAGTTAGCATGAGAGGAGAAAGTGGATCAAAGGAGAACAAGACTGTAGAAGAAAAACAAAGAAACAAACCTTGAAAGTTCAATCTTCCTTGCATTATCTAAGTGGAAATTGTTAAACAGTCAGTCAGTATGATGTGTAAATATACTGTAAGGTACACTGTTTGTTCAAACAAATGAAAATAAAGGTTGAGTTGGGATACTGCGAGTGAGATAAAGAGAGAGTGAGAGATAGAGGAGGAAAAAAAAATCCCACTCCGCTCCTCCTCTTACCCTTTCTTTTCAGTTCAGAGAACAACTCAGCCAAGGGCTTCAGGCTTGACTTTATGGGATGTCCACTTCAGCAAAAGACAAAACAATGAAAAAGGAGAAAAAAAAAGAAATATAAAAAGGACAATAACTATGAATAAAACAACTTATGCAAATTTTTACGGTGTAGTAAATGTGTTTTTGGGTGCTGATTGTCTCGGCGGTGCTTCGGGGCCAGACAGCAGACCGGCTGCTGCAGAGCTTCTCATCTCTTTTTTTCCTTTCATAACCGCGAATCATTTGCAACCTGGAATGGAACGTCCTGTCCGGAATCCTTTGGTTCCAAAATCATGACATAAAAAAAAGCGTTTGTCCTCCTCATACAATGTAGCCACTGAGGCAAGAAGAATTCAGACATGAAGTGTGCAATTAAATTACTCCTGAATGAACTTGTGTGATGCAGTGACGGCGCTACAGATTCCAGTCTAATTAGTGACTAAACTCCTAATAGGTCCTGATAATTTTTCATCTTTCAAGAGCTCAATGTCACGAGTTCATTTTACAGCATGCATCATAAATCTGAAGACATGTAGAGAACATATATTATTATTAAATATTGCATTAGCTATGATCAAACCTGCAGCAGGAAGATGTGTCCACGTCCTTCTGGTGTGAATGTTTTCCATTCTTAACCCTCGTGTCGCCCTGCGGGTCAAAATTGATCCGTTTTAAAGTTTGAAAATGTGGAAAGAATATATATTTTCACAGTGAAACTTCTGATATCCACATTTTCAACATTTATTGGAAATTTGTGAACATTTTTTGGTGGGAAAAGAAGAAATGTTAAAAATATTTCTTAAGAAGATTCACAAAAAAATGACTGGAGTTTGGTAGATTTTTTTGTGAATGTTCTTAAATAAAATATTAGAAGTTTTACTGATATATATGTAATCACTCTAAATATTTTAAGGATTTTTTTTTGAAGATTTTTACTAATTTTTGGAAAATGTTTACAAGAATTTTCTTGCCAAATTTGGGGATTTTTTTTAAAAAATAAAACTTTTAAGGGAAACTTTTAAGGAATTTTCTTCCTAAAGGTTTTGCAAATTTTTTGGCTGAATTTTTGTATTTTTTTTCAGACAAGGAAATAATATTTTTTGTTGCCCGTACATGAAGACAACAGGAGGGTTAAGCATTATTTAACTATTAATTCGGCTGTCAGTATCTCCCACACACAGGCCTGCAGTTCATTCGTCATTTATCTGCTGTCTCATGCTCATTTTTACCTTAGTTCACATCCATATGTGGCAAACATCCCTCGGGTCATTTACACAGCAGTGGGAATCCGTTTGAGGCGTGAACTCAAATGAAATTCACTCCCGAGAAGGGAGAGTTTTGTTGAAGTCACGCCGTATGACTGTCATGTGGTGCGAGTCAATGCCAACTATAAAAATGACTGAGTTCAGAATGAGAAAATAGTTGCAAAATCACATCAAAGGAGGTTTAGAAAAGCCCCATATTTACTCATTCCAATCATTCGGGAGGAGGATTGCCTTGAGTTCAGTTTTAGGTGGAGTCTGAGCAGCTGTTTGGTTCATTTTTTTTGTTTGTTTGTTTTTTCAGGGCTGTTTTGTCACAAGGTGGTGCTAAACAGCTGATGGTGAAGTCACACATTTTCTCCCAATATATGTAATATTTAACCATATAGTAGCAGTGAAAAGGCACGGTTATATACTATAATCCCTACTAACAACTGGCAGACAGAGATGTAGAAGAAACAAGACTGAGGATCATATTAGGATTAAGACGGATACGGAAAAAGTTTCTTTCTACCACAAAATAGGATATCTCTCTTCTGTTTAATGGTCTGAGTTCTCAACATTGTGTGGAATTTATAGCAACACTAAAACATTCATGGGGCACATTATGTTGAGAACGGGTCATATGGCATAAAGCTAATGGTGAAGGCTTCTAGTGAGACGTGCAAATGAATCAGACAAACGGAGGAGATGATAACGACGTGTGATCTAACATGTCAGAACTGGGCCGTGTTCTTTTTCTGAGATAAAGACTCTAGAAGCGTAGAGTTTGGGAACACTGGAAAAAATGCGCCTCCCAAAACAAGGAAAATAACCTTATTTCAAGAAACTTTTACCTTGAAATAAGTAATAAAATCTGCCAATAGAGCAAGTGAAAAATGGCTTGGTAAGATTTCTTGAAATACGATATGATATTTAGAATACTGAGATCTGAAAATTAGATGGGAAAACTTATTTTTATACCAGGATTGTCAAGCTTCGGTGTCTTAAAATAAGTCAGACATGCTAAAAAAAAATGGTAGTTTTTCACTCAAAAATAGATTTTTGCTTTCATGTAATCTTGTAATTTGACATCTATTAACCCTCCTGTTGTCTTCATTTACAGGCACCAAAAAGTATTGTTTCCTTGTCTGAAAAAATACAACAATTCAGCAAAAAAAATTCCCCAAATTTGTGAAAATTTGCAAAACCTTCAGGAAGAAAATTCCAATAATTGCTTAAAAGTTTTAGTTTTAAAAAAATCCCCAAATTTGGCAAGAAAATTCTTGTAAATATATTTCAAAAAATGAGTAAAAATCTTCCAAAAAAAATCCTAAAAATATCTAAAGTGATTACATATATATCAGTAAAACTTCTAATATTTTATTTAAGAACATTCACAAAAAAATCTACCAAACTCCAGTCATTTTTTGGTGTATGTTCATAAGAAACATTTTTAACATTTAATTTTTTACACCAAAAAATGTTCAAAAGATTTCCCTGAAATGTTGAAAATGTGGACATCAGAAGTTTCACTGTAAATATATATATATATATATATTTTAACATTTTCAGACTTTAAAACAGGTCAATTTTGACCCGCAGGACAACACGAGGGTTAAACTTATTTTGAGTTTTCTTGTAAAAATTTAGCTCAAACAAGATAATTTCAAGATTTTTTGACTTATCAAGAGATTTAAGATGCATTGTCTTAAAACAAGTCCCTGTATCTTGCTGAAATGTCATTTTTTAACTAAGTTTATCTTAAATCAAGTGAGATGAGACATTTTGACCAAAAATAAGACAAACACTCTTTTGAGTTTTTGCAGTGAATCGTTTGCTTTACTAGAAGAACCTCTTTGCTTATAACAAAAAAAGGTTATTCAGGTTGATGTTCAGCCAAGAATGAATACTTCTGTTTTTGTCCATAAATGTAAAACTTAACCAGGGGCCAGACTAGACTCATATCTGTCGTCAGTATTGAGATATCCGATGTATAATAAAGGAAAAAGGATTTAGGGAGTTTCTAAAAATATACATAGTTCACAGACAACCACAGGCACAAACAGACATTCTTGGCCCTATGATGACAGATCAGAAACAATAAATATCTATAATCCCTGGCCTGTTCCATGACCCTGTCTATTTGTGAGCCTCCTGAATCATTCAGGCGTTTTTTTTTTCCACAGAAACAAAAAGAGGGAAGGAGAAGAAAGCCCTCGCCAGTAACCGCTCTTGACCCTTTCCATGTTGTTGACCAGCACTTATTTCCTCTCCACTCCCCTCCACAAGAACCCTTCTAAACTGGTTTTCTTCACTCCGTCACCACTAGGTATGTCTTGTGATTCCTCAGCTCACCTCTCGCTACTCCCTCCAGCCGGCTCCTTCCTGTGTCTCCTCAGCGACCTCCACGTTTATTCCTGCCCTCTCATCCCTGCAGGACCTTCTCCCCTTTCCTCTAAGCTGCTCCCACCTGCTCTTTGGCTGTAAACCGCCGAGCGAATCAAATGGACAACGCTCCGGGCAGCTGCAGGAAAATTCCACAAGTCTGGCTTTCTTGGAAGAGTTTGAGTATCTCATCTCCTCCTTTCTTTGCCTCTATCTGCCAGCAAATCTGCCATATACCACTTTAAATCCAGTCTTCTGCTCCTGACCCGCAGAGTCCAGGCTTCACTGTCCTCTCGGTGCCGCTCGGCTCACTCCTCCCTCGTCTGGTCGCTTCACAAAAAGAGTGGCGACAGACGAGGCTCATTCTCCGGGCTAACCTTTGGTCGCTGTCTCCTCCTCTGACCTCTCTAACATGAGCTTA